>NC_091745.1:1102500-1192500 GCF_043380555.1 Nothobranchius furzeri | reverse complement strand
GTCTGAGACTCAGCAATAGTGGAGAGCGGAGCGACAGATTGTTGAAACATTTGGAGGTCTCTTGTGATCCGCTCCTACTACAGACATCTTTCAGTAGCTCTGACTTGTTACATATTTATCTCTTTTTTTACACAGCCATTTATTTCCCAGCACATTCTGCACAGTCATCCAGAAGAGTTCAGAGACTTTAACATGTGAGAAGGGTCATTGCAAAGCTCCTCTGACGGGGTTATGGAACAGTCATGGAGGTGACCTTGGCCTAGTCACGGCCTGGTGAAAGCATGTGGGTTGGGGTGGATGAAGGGGAGGTAAAGTATCTAGAGCCAATGACATCCTTCCTTTTTGAACAAACACAGGGAAATGCATACACATAAACTGGATTATGGGTTGTCTTCCACCATTCATTAGTTGTTCTACAGGGAGTGCAGAATTATTAGGCAAGTTGTATTTTTGAGGAATATTTTTATTATTGAACAACAACCATGTTCTCAATGAAACCAAAAAACTCATTAATATCAAAGCTGAATGTTTTTGGAAGTAGTTTTTAATTTGTTTGTAGTTTTAGCTATTTTAGGGGATATCTGTGTGTGCAGGTGACTATTACTGTGCATAATTATTAGGCATCTTAACAAAAAACAAATATATACCCATTTCAATAAAGTATTTTTACCAGTGAAACCAATATTACATCTCCACATTCACAATTATACATTTCTGACATTCAAAAACAATACAAAAACAAATCAGTGACCAGTATAGCCACCTTTCTTTGCAAGGACACTCAAAAGCCTGCCATCCATGGATTCTGTCAGTGTTTTGATCTGTTCACCATCAACATTGCGTGCAGCAGCAACCACAGCCTCCCAGACACAGTTCAGAGAGGTGTACCGTTTTCCCTCCTTGTAAATCTCACATTTGATGATGGACCACAGGTTCTCAAAGGGGTTCAGATCAGGTGAACAAGGAGGCCATGTCATTAGTTTTTCTTCTTTTATACCCTTTCTTGCCAGCCACGCTGTGGAGTACTTGGACGCGTGTGATGGAGCGTTGTCCTGCATGAAAATCATGTTTTTCTTGAAGGATGCAGACTTCTTCCTGTACCACTGCTTGAAGAAGGTGTCTTCCAGAAACTGGCAGTAGGACTGGGAGTTGAGCTTGACTCCATCCTCAACCCTAAAAAGCCCCACAAGCTCATCTTTGATGATACCAGCCCAAACCAGTACTCCACCTCCACCTTGCTGGCGTCTGAGTCGGACTGGAGCTCTCTGCCCTTTACCAGTCCAGCCACGGGCCCGTCCATCTGGCCCATCAAGACTCACTCTCATTTCATCAGTCCATAAAACCTTAGAAAAATCAGTCTGGAGATATTTCTTGGCCCAGTCTTGACGTTTCAGCTTGTGTGTCTTGTTCGGTGGTGGTCGTCTTTCAGCCTTTCTTACCTTGGCCATGTCTCTGAGTATTGCACACCTTGTGCTTTTGGGCACTCCAGTGATGCTGCAGCTCTGAAATATGGCCAAACTGGTGGAAAGTGGCATTTTGGCAGCTGCACGCTTGACTTTTCTCAGTTCATGGGCAGTTATTTTGCGCCTTGGTTTGTCCACACGCTTCTTGCGACCCTGTTGACTATTTTGAATGAAACGCTTGATTGTTCGATGATCACGCTTCAGAAGCTTTGCAGTTTTAAGACTGCTGCATCCCTCTGCAAGATATCTCACTATTTTTGACTTTTCTGAGCCTGTCAAGTCCTTCTTTTGACCCATTTTGCCAAAGGAAAGGAAGTTACCTAATAATTATGCACACCTGATGTAGGGTGTTGATGTCATTAGACCACACCCCTTCTCATTACAGAGCACATCACCTAATATGCTTAATTGGTAGTAGGCTTTCGAGCCTATACAGCTTGGAGTAAGACAACATGCATGAAGAGGATGATGTGGACAAAATACTCATTTGCCTAATAATCCTGCACTCCCTGTTTAAGCTGAATTGAGAATTTTTTTGTTTTGGTTTGGGTGGGTGCAGACAGTGAAACAGATTGTGAGAAACATACGTTTTGATGGGGAAGCTGAGCGACACGAGGAACTGAGCTGTGGAGAAAGAGAGAATGGCAGGGTTTTTCCTGCATTCAAATATGCGCTGCGGCCGCCTCCAGCTAATTTTGTGCCGTCTCAGGCTGATTTCACTCTGCCCTCAGCTATATGGATGCTATTTTAACTGCATTTGCAGCGTTGCGCCACTGCACGGGCGCTGTATCAGCAGCGGTGCACCGAAAAGTGCTAAAACCGCTGCAGAAAAATATCAAAAATAGCTTTTCTCGCTAGTTGGTACATATCTATGGTTGGTGCTACTGACGTCCTGAATGTCCCGCAGGCTCTTCCATATCAGAGCAGGGCTGTACAGTGCGACGAAAAAAGCTGTCTGTGCGTGTCTGTCTTTTTAAACGTAGCACTGGTGCAACATCTTGGAGTTACTATTTTCCCCAGAATTATTTAACAAAAGTAAGTTAAGTGTAAGAAAAAAGCTTTTTACTGGCGCACAGTGTGGTCACCTGGATGCAATGGAGGAAAATACAGGAACCAGCAAAGGCACAAAGGCAGAACCGGTCCAAAGTTTGGGGTCAAAAGTGCAGCTACACGCAGATTGGCTAATGCTAAAGCTAACGGGTAGCAGTCTCACGATCAAGTGGCGCACAGAAAAGAAAAATAGATGATGATCGTAAAACTAAGAAAGACTAAACTCTACAAGCGGATGAAAATTCCCCACCATCCTGTTTATTCTCCATCCTGCAGCGCTACGAATCAGAACCGCTGCAGATACGAGTCACATTACTGCTGGCGCAGGAAGTACGGCAAGCCGTTGTAGTATATAACGCTTCTGTCTTTGAACATGATTTAAACTGGATTATTGCCACCTTGTACATAATAGACATGCCACCATTACATTGTTAGCAGCAGAAATTTTACGTCATTATCATTTCCAATACAAATGCACGTTAAAGGGACTGTAAGGAAGTTTGATGTTTATATGCTCGCGATCGCCACACATGCCTAACGCGTAACTGCAGCTTCAATAGTAGGCTCGTGCATGAGGTGCGTGTGCTGTACGTGCACACTCCATAACGAAATAACAGCTGAGACAGTCAGCTCCGTGTGTGTGTGTGTGTGTGTGTGTGTGTGTGTGTGTGTGTGTGTGTGTGTGTGTGTGTGTGTGTGTGTGTGTGTGTGTGTGTGTGTGTGTGTGTGTGTGGCCCGGAGGACAGAGGACAGGAGAACGTGCAGCTAATTAATTAAATAATTTGGTTCTGTACCTTTCTCTTCAGCACAGCCGACAAAGGTTTATGATGGGTCAGTCCTCCTGCATGCTCAGATCATTCCCTTCCCTTGCTTGAAAAATTGTTCCAAAATGAAAGTTGAACCCACATCTTTTTATCTGTGAATTCAATGCCTTTTGGCGAATTTGGGCATCTTACTGTAAAAAAATATATCATTAATGTAAAAAAATAAAAAACTCCAAATAATAAATTACTTTCACACCCGGAATCGTACCGAGGCATTTTGCATCACAGTCAGACATTTAACTAGGTGACCTAAAGCATCAGTGACATTGAATATATCTATAACGTTTATATCCTTGATGACAGCTGAAACAACATTAATCCAAAGAACATTTCTGAGCGAAAATGGCTATTTTGTTGCTAATTTGCAGGAAATATCTAGAAGAAAGTTCTACAGAAAGTAGCTAAGGGTCCTCAGAAATGTAGCTAGGTTCATCACTAGGCGTGAGGAACAGCGACTAAGTGGCTGAGTTGGCACTGCCTCTCTCTCTGCTGCTAAAGCTACGGATAGCAAATGCTACGGGCGATGCCTGAGCGTGAACGCGCATGAAGCAGCCTGCTCGACCCAAACATCTCTCTTTTTCTGTGATTTTACAGAAAAACAAGAATCAGAGTAAAAATGCCAGGGCTCATTCTACAGGACCAGGACATTGCAGGAGAAGAAATTAATTATTTCTATACATGTTTTGGTTGTCAAACTTCCTTATAGTCCCTTTAATGAAATGCATTATATTTTACTGGCTATATTTATGTGTTATTTTGAGTAAGATGAGTGTTATTACTGAAACACAAACCTAAAATGTTACTGAAATGTAGGTCAAAATTTTTAAAATATTTTAACTATAAATATTAGATGGGAAAAGGGAATAAACACCAATCTAATGCATATTATTGAGCCTTTCATAACAAGAGTCTGTTATTTCAGCCTGATAATTTTGTTGTTTTATTTCATATTTTTTAGCAGCAAACCAGTTTTGTTTCACTTGAAATGCAGTCAAATGGAAAATTCAATTAATCAACAGATGCTTGGATTAGAACACTTAACGAAAAATATTTGGCCTTCAAAAAAGTGAGGCAGTTGAATACACAGAGTACGCATGTGCTGGCGCATGGTCAGGATGGTACCACCTCTGCCTCAATTTGAGCCAGGAAAACCCTGGAGAATGGTGTCCTCCAACAACAGGCAGCAAGGTGAAGCATTCCAATAACGGAGAAGCCAAACAGACTTGGACCTTAAGACAGGGAAGGTAGATGGAGAGCCGCTGTGTAGCCCTGCATTCATAGACATGCTGCATGAGAGTGTCCCTCTATCACGGTGTGCAGTAACTCTACCTTTTTATAGGCTCTAAATCATGCTGGTCTACCACCAGGAAGCACGACAGAAGATCCTTTGTAATCCTGCTGAGGTGGACATTCAGAGGAAATGAAACACAGATTTTAGTCAAGTCATTGAAAATGTTTTTCTTTTTGATGCTGCCTGCTTTGATGGAGCAGAGAACGTCCTCAGGTTCCTGCCAAAGAAATATCGCCAGCATCCCCAGCGGTATTTAGTGGATTACCATAGCTTAATTGATATGTAATTGATGAGATTAATTGAGGTGAAATGTACCGCACTGATGTGTCTGGGAACGCTCTAAGCCACGAGGCTTGCAGTCGGCTGCCATGTTTAGGTGTACCCATGTGTCTTCGAGAGGCTATGTACAATTAGAAGCAGTACTGTAGCATCCAGCCAACAAATGGAGATTTAATTAGGAGTGAAGCCGGAGCAGGAGGCCAGTCAATGGGCAGCAGATTGAATTATCTAGACACTGTCCTGCAGGCAGCACAGACAAATTCACACTCTCACGCGCGCACACACACACACACACACACACACACACACACACACACACACACACACACACACACACACACACACACACACACACACACAATCTATTTAGAAATCTTATCTTTTTACCCGAATGTCTCTCAATGGATTCCTCCACCTCACCTAAAAAGATCAGTTTTATTCCATCTTCCCTTTCCTCTTTGATTCATGATCTTTTTGGTTTTCTTCCCACCTGTTATACAGTGGGGCGAAAAAGTATTTAGTCAGCCACCGATTGTGCAAGTTCTCCCACTTAAAATGATGACAGAGGTCAGTAATTTACATCATAGGTACACTTCAACTGTGAGAGACAGAATGTGAAAAAAATCCATGAATTCACATGTTAGGATTTTTAAAGAATTTATTTGTAAATCAGGGTGGAAAATAAGTATTTGGTCAAAAACAAAAATTCAACTCAATACTTTGTAACATAACCTTTGTTGGCAATAACAGAGGTCAAACGATTACTATAGGTCTTTACCAGGTTTGCACACACAGTAGCTGGTATTTTGGCCCATTCCTCCATGCAGATCTTCTCGAGAGAGTGATGTTTTGGGGCTGTCGCCGAGCAACACGGACTTTCAACTCCCTCCACAGATTTTCTATGGGGTTGAGGTCTGGAGACTGGCTAGGCCACTCCAGGACTTTCAAATGCTTCTTACGGAGCCACTCCTTTGTTGCCCGGGCGGTGTGTTTGGGATCATTGTCGTGTTGGAAGACCCAGCCACGTTTCATCTTCAAAGCTCTCACTGATGGAAGGAGGTTTTGGCTCAGAACCTCATGATACATGGCCCCATTCATTCTGTCCTTAACATGGATCAGTCGTCCTGTCCCCTTAGCAGAAAAACAGCCCCAAAGCATGATGTTCCCACCCCCATGCTTCACAGTAGGTATGGTGTTCTTGGGATGCAACTCAGTATTCTTCTTCCTCCAAACACGACGAGTTGAGTTTATACCAAAAAGTTCTACTTTGGTTTCATCTGACCACATGACATTCTCCCAATCCTCTGCTGTATCATCCATGTGCTCTCTGGCAAACTTCAGACGGGCCTGGACATGCACTGGCTTCAGCAGCGGAACACGTCTGGCACTGCAGGATTTGATTCCCTGCCGTTGTAGTGTGTTACTGATGGTGACCTTTGTTACTGTGGTCCCAGCTCTCTGCAGGTCATTCACCAGGTCCCCCCGTGTGGTTCTGGGATTCTTGCTCACCGTTCTCGTGATCATTTTGACCCCACGGAATGAGATCTTGCATGGAGCCCCAGATCGAGGGAGATTATCAGTGGTCTTGTATGTCTTCCATTTTCTGATAATTGCTCCCACAGTTGATTTTTTCACACCAAGCTGCTTGCCTATTGTAGATTCACTCTTCCCAGTCTGGTGCAGGTCTACAATTCTTTTCCTGGTGTCCTTCAAGAGCTCTTTGGTCTTGGCCATAGTGGAGTTTGGAGTCTGACTGTTTGAGGCTGTGGACAGGTGTCTTTTATACAGATAATGAGTTCAAACAGGTGCCATTAATACAGGTAACGAGTGGAGGACAGAAAAGCTTCTTAAAGAAGACGTTACAGGTCTGTGAGAGCCAGAGATTTTCCTTGTTTGAAGTGACCAAATACTTATTTTCCACCCTGATTTACAAATAAATTCTTTAAAAATCCTGCCATGTGAATTCATGGATTTTTTTCCCATTCTTTCTCTCACAGTTGAAGTGTACCTATGATGAAAATTACTGACCTCTGTCATCATTTTAAGTAGGAGAACTTGCACAATCGGTGGCTGACTAAATACTTTTTCGCCCCACTGTATTCCTTGGTCAGTCTCGTACAGTGGTAATCATACACCATCTATGTCCCTTCCATTTCAGCTTTCTGCCAAAACTTCTCTCGACCATCTTCTCTCTGCTTTCACTGTATCTTCTTTCCCTTCTTTCCCGCTCTCATATTCTCCTCGCCACTAGCAGTATATTGTGTTGCGCACCGAGGGACGTGTCTGTGATATTCAGGAGCCTAATTAGCAAGTCCAGCTTTTGGCTGAGAGCACAGCGCGCACAGGCACATGGCCCGGCCTCAATTAATGAGACCTCGCACACCCACAGCACCATTACACGCCCTCTGCAGCGCCAGGTCTCCAGTCGGCTCAGCCTTGTCCAACGAGTGTTGGCAAAACCCATTCTGATCAAGTGTACATGTGAGAAAGTTCTGTCTTTAATCATCAAGTAGTCATCATACAGTAGCTTTGTGGAAGATAAAGCAGAGGTTCTTGTCAGACTTTGGGGCACACAAATAGGATTTATGTCCAGGAGTGGCAGCAAGCTGCGACAAACATTTGGAGCCACCAGACCGGGTCAGTGTTACACATTTTTAGGACAAGACGTATCTGTTTAGGATTCCGCTTATGGGTAGAACACCAAGGGAAAAGATCCTGGCCTTCATCCGGATTTAGTGGCCGACACAGTGGTTTTATTTCCCAGATGTGAGAGTCCTGCTTAAGGAGGAGATGTTCCAGGTCTTTTCCCTGATTCTCCGTGGTTTCTCTTTTGAACAGAAAAGGGAAAATGTTTCTCCCAGGTTGTGTGAGAGTTAATTATCGTTATCTGACAAAATCAGAGAAAGCTACACAAAACAGAAAAATGGTTAACGGCAAAGGAAAATAAAGCGAGATGCATCAGCAAGCTTTTCTCAGTGAGAGGATTGGAAACAGGCCTAAGTGAATTTGGAAAACAGGGCAAAGAGTAATGTAATAAATACAACAAACAAACATGTGAATCCCACAAGGCCTTGGGTCATCTGAGTTAACACTGCGCGTAAAGCCATCTGCTGTGATTGTTTATGCTAGGCAGCATAATTAGAACCTAATTAGTAGATGGTATGGTGGGGGAACCTTATTTCACGCGCACTGAGACGGAAATAATCACATGCACCTGCAATGCTGGGTTGTCTGTCCATCCTGGGACCTGTGGGTAGCTCTGTGAAGATGTAGCAGGTTTTAATTTAATTGCTCAGTGCACCAAACAGCATCTGCACCTTCCTCTCCTCCCATCGACATATAAATAGACTTTTATTTGTTTGACGCCATCATTTTCTCTTCACATTACTAAAAGCTGCACTCCACTTTCTCTCCTTTGACCTTTCTTCTATGGGAGGACACATGTGCCCGCACATAAAAACACATGTGTAATTTCAGCCTAATGTGTTTGTGTGTATTCAACTGAACATAGCATCAGGGAAACTGCCATGTTCAATCCATGCCTCCCTCTTCGACTGCTTCCTTTGAACCTCTGAACAAGAGATGCCACTGGCATGCTAATAGCGTTTAGCTAAGTGCGAGGTATCTCAGTGCCTGCTATTAAAATATATGCGTGTGGAAGAAGCTGGTGATTGTGATTCTTATCAGCGTGGCAGAGAGCATGGCTGCCAAGCAGTGAGTGGCAGGGGCTGGCAGTAAATGCTAATGGCACAGAGCAGCTGACAGAAAAAAAGAATTATTACCTCCTTTCATTACATCCACACCGCCCGCCTGTCGCTCTCCTCTCCTCTCACTGCGCCCAGGCGTGAACGGCAATCAGTGTTGGCAATGTTTTATTTACCTGTTTTGAACCAGACAAACGCCTTGTTGGGTGAGAATTCATCATCCACCTGGGAATCGGGATCTCGAGACTTCCTGTGACTGACAGCGGCTCACGGGAATTGGTTACACATGAGGAACACGAGGTAGGAAAGAGTTAAATGTGACAGCAGGAGAGCACAGAGAGGAGTGGACGTTTTTTCATCTCCTCTAATTTCCACAGAGGTCTGGAGAGTAGCAGGATCATCACCTTTGTGAACTGGGCAGCCGGTGCGAGCTCGGAGTCCCCGCTCCTAACTGAGACTTCTGGAGTGTGAGAGCTGACAGAATGAGGCTCATCATTCTGCTGACCCTCTCCGGCGCATTAAAAATGGAGCCTACATCCTCCATTCTCCCTCCACCATCCTGTAGCAAATCCTGCTTTATGCAGCAGCTTCATATGGCGGTGCTAGCCCACTTCCAGGCCACATGCTTCACCTCTCAGACATCCACACGGGGGGAGAGGGACCAAGGAGGAAACGGCTCACACAACGCCAGCAGGCAGATACGATCTGAACTCCCGACATTATGCTAATGGTAACGTTTGGCTGGTTCTTACATGATTTCACAGCACATTGCTCACCTCAATTATCAGATAGAGTAACAGGAGCTGAGTGAGAGGCATGCAAGTAGAACAAAGTAGGGAAAATGCTCATTCACACACACACTAATTGTTTTGCTCTCTTCACACGATCCTTTAAGACGGTTTGGTGTAAAAACATGACTTGTTAAGATCTGGTGAGCATAACAGCGTCCTATGTGAATACTATGAAATTATGCATGTTTGAGAGGGAAATGCTGAATCATGATTAGATGCTAATTTTGACAGACCACACAAGACGAAAGATGTAGATTTTCCTTCTCTCCCCTCTGATTAGGCAAGTGCTCAACTTAGGATAACAAAATGGAATAACTCTTTCTTTTTCCATCAAAATGTGATTATTTGTTTAAAGCACATGCTAAAATTACTATGTACTTTACTACGTCCATTCTTTGTAAAATGTCAGTCCACTGTTCATCTCATGATGATTACAACGAGCCCACATCTCTGCTCGTACAGATTGTGTCATTCTGATTAGCAAATTGCAAACCGCCTTACCCGAAAACCGTGGCTCTCAATCAATAGTTCTCAAAACAACATAAAGACAGCTTGGAGCTCATTGCCAACAATGCTATCTAATAAACGAGGCTGATGATGTTTTTCTAGATATATTCTTAAGCTTGAATGTTGCCCCCGGTGACACTGCCGTGCTGTTTTCTTCCATTCTGGCTAAGAGCGAAGATTAAATCCAACGTATCTCATCCCAAACCAAAGCCGTTACTTTTACGCACATCCTGAAATGAGCAGAGGTATGAAGTGCTTTTAAATTTTTAAAGAAAAAAGTAACAAGGTTAGCTCTATTCTGACAGACTTATACATATGCAACGAGTCCTTATACATACAAAAATAAATTACAACCACAGCAATTTTAGTCGTCACACAATGTCATGTTCTCTGATTCCTGGAGGTTATTGTTAGAAATTACATCAATTTAAATTGCTACACCATCTTCTGTCAGGTTAATGTATTCAGAGAGCGTTTTCCCTTCCACCTGCAGCGCTGCTCTTAACATGCACGTCTAAAAAAACCTTATGTTGGTAATTCTCGGAACTTTCTTTGCCTCTAAAGACCTACAAAGCAGAGGACCTGACTGTGGCCAGCTGCACATGGATGATCAAGCAGACATGGCGTACTGCTGCTGGAACCCAAGCAAAGGCATGCGTGATTTTAAGACTGATTTCAGCCCTCCACACCATGTAGTGTTAGCCTGTGATTTGCAGCGTAAGCGCCTGTTTAATTTCAACTTTTAGAAATGAATATCTCTAAATGAAAGCCTGACAGGGAGCCAGATGGGAAGGGGGAGCTGGAGTGAGCCTCTTTTTTTTGTTCCACATTTGTATTTAGCATTTATGGTGGGAACTAATTCCATATTACTACATCTGTAAGCCGTGCACAAATATACACCAAATAGCATTTTCCCCCAGCCTCATAATCCTTGGATAATCTTCATCTATGCTGTAAGCAGCTAAATTGGAGTGGAGGTTCTCAAATGAACATATTTACATCCGTCCCATTAGCGAGACACTGAGAAGATACTGCTCACAGATTGGCTGCAGCTTTGAAATACCTTTAGGCACTTAATAATTTTATTAGAAGCCCTTTCACACTATGCTGTGGTAAGTAATGTGCTTTAATACACATATATTACAGTGGATTACAACACTGGATATTAATAAACCATCAGTTTTACTTATTATGGCTCTTTTGCCATAATAAGTAAATGACATGGTTAATCTCTGACAGATCCAAGGGCTTTCTGAGCTCCTCCCGTGGGTGTTTGAGTGGGGAAAACCCTTCCCTCTGCATTTCTGTTGGCTTTTATTTACATTGACTGCATTTGGTTCTGAAAGTATACATGTGTTAAAGTAAATCCTTCCTTTACAGGTTTATAAGTATCCTTGTAGATTTAAAAATGTCATCAGATTAAGGAGATGTGCATGATGCCACTGTTTTAAATGGCACGGAGATCAAAGCCCAGCATGTTCCTGACTGAATTGAGGGGCATCATTAGCATTGGGTCAACAGGTCATCATTAGCAAGCTTAACAACATTTGTAGCAAATTGTGCGCGTGTGTGTGTGTGTGTGTGTGTGTGTGTGTGTGTGTGTGTGTGTGTGTGTGTGTGTGTGTGTGTGTGTGTGTGTGTGTGTGTGTACCTTTGATCATCAGATGCATCCTGCTCTCTGATCTCTCATGGTGTGTGGGAGGTACGCAGGTCTCTCATGTGGCCCACTTCCCCACAGACGAATGCTGGTCCTGTATTAAAGACCTGGCCTCCTCTATTGCACCTCCTGCCTCCATCAACTCACTTTCCATCTATTATGACCCAACAGGATGATCTTTGTGGCTGAAACTCGTAAAACCCCAGCCCCGCTGATTCAATGGGCTCTAGAGGGTTGTGACAATGACCAATTCACTCATGACTATTATTCATCACAAAACCTTTCCAGCACTCCAATAAAATCCACCACCCACCTTCCCAACTCTGCTTAGTATGCTGTAACAATCCATCACTTCCAAATGTTCGGTAGCACCTACCAAATGTAGCATACACACACACGTATAGCATCTCTCTCTCCCTCTCTGACACACACACACACACACACACACACACACACACACACACACACACCCACACACACACACACACACACACACACACACACACACACATTTCTCTTATAACTCCACTAAATAAAACCTTTCTCACTTCAGAAATTGCTACTTTGGTGCAGGGCTACTCGTCTCTCTGCAGGTTCACATTAATTCTTTCTCTCTTCACAAACATTCACTCCTGGCCTCCCTCTGCCATCTACCCATCTAAAACCACAAACTGCTCTTTTCCACTGCCAACTCAGTCTTTCAGCGTCCCTTTCTCACCTTCAGATACCACCCATCGTCTGCCTCCATGCCTGACTGCTTTGACAGGCTGGAGAATCAGGCACTGGTGGTGGGGGGGTTGATCCCTCTGTGGAGGGCTGCACTTGCAGCGAGGTCCACCCTCCAGCTGCTGGACATAGAGCCCTGAGCCACCAATTAAAAAGTCATGAAGGCTTTTAGGGGCACGTAGGGCTGCAGTTTCTCTCACTACTCTGGATTGGCTGCCTGAAAATATTCTTTTTGTTCCTGAGATGGGGGGGGGGGGGGGGGGGGGGTATGCAGTGAATGGGCTGAGGCTCTACTAGTTCCTTCGCTTAAATAGATTAAACAGCCACTGGTTCAGGATCATTCCCTATATTTATTTGCTTTGATTGCGTGAAACAACGATACACACTTTCTATGATACAAACATCAGACGGGAGAAAACGATGAAGGAAAAAGTACAACAAATATGTTTCGCATCAGAGAAAAATGTGTTGGTTAATGGAGTATCCATGTCCATCTGAAATAATGAAACGGCTTATTGGGAATGACTGAGCTAATGTACTGTCCACCTGTGTGCAGGGGATAATCAGTGTGCAGTATCACAAAAATGTACCTTGCCTTGTATCTAAACACACACATGTCTCAGTGGCCTCCCAGGATTGGTTTAGATGTTCCACCAGCGACCGTCGTCTATGGTCACAGAAGCAGCCAGTTGTTAATGGAATCAATAAAGCTTTGCAAATATTTACAGGACAAGAAACCCTGAAGGTAATCAATTCCAATCTATAGGGCGATGGAGGGTTCTGCTATGGTTGTGTTTCATCTTCGAAACGTCAATAACGTCAGGTTTGGAAAAAAAGAAAATAGAAAAAAATACAACCTGTGGTGTCATCCCTGAGTCTTTCACTCAAAATGTTCTCCTTCCATCCATCATCCTGACCACCGTGATGATTCCTGCTTTTTTTTTCTCCAAAGTCCAGGCTTGACATTGCTGGGTGCATCCTCCCTGCATGTATGGAGGAATAACGGGGAGTGCATATACGACGAGGTAGTGGGAGACAGCTTTTGAAGAAAGCAGCAGCTAGTGGATGTGACAGGAGCTCAAAAGCCTGGTAGATAACAGCTTCTGCCTGTGGAAGTCTTAACAGGTAGAGATGTAAAGGAAGAGGGTAAATGGAGGGCTGAGAAGGCTTGGCAAATTCTCTGGATGATTGGATGTTTTAAAAAAAGGACTACGTTCTTCAGTTTCTGCATACATTTGCCGGGAATGAGGAAAGTAGACTGAGTGACAGAAAGTGAAGCGGGGCAGAGAATAAGAATTAGGGTGTTTTAAAAACAGATCGCTTCTATTTCTCTCTTGGGGCAAGTTTAATTTTTTTCATGCACAAGGTTGTAGTTCCAAGTTTATGCTCTGTAGTAACTAGCTCGATAAAATACATCAACCCCGAACATAAAAAGTGGATAAATGGAGTATATAAAAGTGTGTCAGTGTGGCAAGAAACTATAGCAGTCGAGAACACCCGCAGAGATTCCTGACTTGTTGATGCACTGGTGCCTGGTAGCCCGCAGAAGAGTTCGACAACTTCCGATAAATTGGCGATAATCTCAGTAGCAAGCTCCCTGATCACCGTCACAAAGAAAAAGAGCAAAAACAATTAGATGACGCATCAGCTTCACCCAGAAGCTCCCACCCACCCTCTGTAGCAGCAAAAATACAGGTATGAAAACTGTGTGTACATTATTAACCACACAACATCCTCCGGTGGACAACATTAGCATGAACAGATCCTCCTGACAGCAGCTGGAAGGATGCACAAGCTAGCTTCAGATGGGCGTGTAAAATATGTGGAGCTGAATGCCACCGTTTGTATCACAGAGCGTTCTGCCACCCCTGGGCTGGAAAACGGAAGAACCTGGTTGGCTGCTGCCTCACCTACAGCGCCTGCTTGGATGCGAGCGCCTCGTATCGCAGACAAATCAGGCACATCGGTGCATAAATCAGCTGTTGCTCACGGTTTATATTTTTCTCTCTATGCATCATGCAGATATGAACACGGCACGGTCCCCACTCTGAAAAATGACTGCATCCCCGTGCGAGAGATATTTCACAGCACGGCTCAATTAACTGAATTTTTCAACTGAGCCGCGCAAGAAATCCATAAAACAGATCAAACTGGAACTGCAGCACACAGAATTGTGTGTGTGTGTGTGTGTGTGTGTGTGTGTGTGTGTGTGTGTGTGTGTGTGTGTGTGTGTGTGTGTGTTGGTTGGGAGAGTGAGTGAGTCCCAATAAAAAGAGAAAGAAACCGACCGCACAAGCCTGAGTCCACTTAGCATGCATGGTTCTGACTGCCAACTTGCGAGAAATGTCAATTAGTTTCTCAACATCTGAAACTTTCATGAATGCATCCAGGTTGTATCAAAGCCTTCCACCTCGCTGGCTTTCTGAAAATGTTTTCTCTCAGAAAAAAATGCTGATTAAATTTTTAAAAGGGTGGCTTGAAGTATATTATTAGTGTTTTATTTTATTTTATTTTTTTTGCATTTCCTTTATTTCCTTCCTTTGTTGTCCAAGGTGCCATAGCGCATAACACAATTATCTCATTGCTTTCAACTTACTTTCTTTTGTTGCAAACAGATGGACTACCCTCAGATCTGTAGACTTTAAAGGGATACTATGCAACTTTTTCATATTTTTAAATCATTTTCATCAGCCAGCATGTGCTAAAATGACCCTTTACATGATTAATGATATGTCAATCAGACCCCCACCGCCCCTTCTGGCCAAAATACTGCATTTGCAAATTCAGAGTGCCAGTCCAGTCTGTTGGGACTCTACAATAGAGCATGTTTCCTGCATGTTTTAGATCATGAACACAGCTGATTTGTTTAAACCACTGCTGTAGACACTACTGAAGGCTGGGGGGTGTTTCAGCTTTTAGATCAAGGTGTTAGAAAGACAAACGTACAGCGAGGAGACAAGATTTCCTTTGGCTCTACTAAACAGACACTGTGGTGCTAAAAGAAAGCAAAACTGCCAAGTGTGCCTTTAGTAAAAGATTTGTGGTGCGTTACAAAGACACAAACATACTAGAAATGTTCAACAGCAGAACAAAATATACAGATATTTTGGGAAAAAAGAGCAAAGAAACAAATAACAAAGCTGAAAATCACAATTTACCCCTCCCACTGTCTTCATGGGTGACCTGCCAGCAAAGTTGACGATTGAGCAGGATTGATAGCTTATCCCTTGAGGTCCATGTGGCAGGGGTGAGGTGGTGCTCTCTCCTCACCCCTGCCACATGGACCTCAAGGGATAAACCATCAACCCTGCTCAATGGTCAACTTTGCTGGCGGGTCACCCATGAAGACAGTGGGAGAGTTAAGTCTGATAATCGTGGTGATAATCATACGTGAGGTTAGTGTTGACCAACGCCTGGAAAAAGCTACCAATATCTTGACAATTGGTGCGATTTGTCTGCTCCTGTGATGAACTAAAGCTGCCTCATGCTACAGAAGAGATGTGAATATCTTCCCCAGTAATGCATCAGACAGACAACTCTGATCTTTGCTTCCATAAGCAAGAATGTTTTAATCCTTTTCTGCATCAAAGGCAGCAGCAGCGAGCTTTGCCTCCTTTCATTAGGAGGGGGTAGAGGGCTGCATGGAAACCCTCCCTCTTTTTCAGGTCTGAACGGCCAGGTTTGATCAATCAATAGCGGTCCACTAACTCAGGCCTAAGTGCCCCTACTCTAATCACTCTGCCCTGAAAAATGGGAGGATGGGCCGGTAGTATCAGACAGGCTCCTGCAATGTTTCATTAAAACAGTCTCCGGTTCGAGAATGAGTCAAATTATTTTGTGCTTTGTTATGTTCTGTTCCAGTCTGCTGTGTGACAAGCAAAGAAGGGGAATATAAATCCCATCTGTCAAACCGTGGAAGTCTGAATACTGGTGAGAGGACGTCACACGTACAACTAGGCTACTGTCGGGGCTTTGCTGTTCACTGGAGGAGTGTAATCTTCTTAATCACAATCTAAACCTGCAGAACAACTGACCCATTTTTAAATGTGCTATCTTATCTCTGAATGCACGCCCATATCTCATTTAGAAGTGTGAGAAATCTCTTTTCAATCTAGGTGAACTGCTCTCACAACCGTGTTGCTACGTCTCTCTAATCCTCTCTGATCTCATCCGAGCCATATCAGCCACACAATGTGAATTTTAGAAACCAGCTTTGTTGGGTTTTATTGTCCAAAAGTTAGATGCAAAAGTTTAGTTGCCACACAAACAGTTAACAAGTTTGAATGTTTCCCTTAAAAAGTTATTAACTCTCCACTTTAAGCAAGACTCCAGAGTCATTTTAAATATTTTTTCTCTCCAAATAGGAAAAATCAAATCAACATAATAAAAAACCTTGGGCTTTCTAAGATTGTGTTGTGCTCAAATAGCTTTTAAGTCTTACACTTATTACCTTTCAGAACTGTGGCTTTCCCACGGCTATCTTAGAAATGTAAGTAATTAAAAGCTTTCTAAATACTTTTGAACTCAGTCTGAGAAATCTGTTTCCATGATTTCCCTTAAGGATATACCTGGAAAATAAGCAAAACAATTCAGAAATAAAGGGAGCATTTTCAGGCGGCTATTATCTCACTTTATGCATTTCAAGAATCGAAGTTAACAACAACGACTGAGGTAATGTTTGACTTCAGAGAATGCATCTGTCAGACAGAACTGCTATAAAGGTAAATCACGAACTGACCTTCAGGGACATCTAACCTGGAGAGAAGGTTCAGTGTTCTTAGAGCATGTGACTTTCCAAGAAATGGGGGGAAAATGTCTGCATCCCCACCACTAAATTCCTTCACAAGGCTGCAAATGAACATTTGAATTTGATGTCATGCAACGAATATCCAACTTCTGTATTTTCATTTTTAATTTGCGACTCTGAACAAATTGTAATCTGTACACAATTATCCAAAATCAATGTTTCTGCATGGAAATTAAAATATGAGCTTGTTGAGTAAATTATAAATTAAAATGAAATGAAAATCAAGCAGCTAAGAATGAAGACTTTACCGACTGTCAATGTATTTTTAAATATTATTTTTTTCCAATGTTTGTTGTTTAAACTCTCAGAAAGCAAATTAAACCTCTTTAGTTTGTGAAAGAAAGATGCAAATCCTAATTAACAGTTGATTAATTGATTGAGTTAATTGATATTTTTCTGCCTAATTTTAATTGAAATTTTCATAAACTTCAGAAAGTTGTGAAGAGTGAGCAGATACATTTAAATAATTTCCAAAGAAATTGTTTCATTATGATTATGATTATGATGATGATGATTATTATTATTATTATTATTATTATTATTATTATTATTATTATTATTATGACTCTTCTTCTTCCGGCTCTTGGAGAGTACAGACGATTTTTTTTCTCCTCTCCCTCCCTCCTCATCCCAAGGCTCTTTGTCCTGTCTTTGTGTGCACGGCGCTTTCTGCATTTTTCTGGAAATTATTAAAAAAGGACCTGGTCAGTTGGTCTCTCAATGCGATTGACAACATTTTTTCAACGATGAGAACGGGAGAAGGGGCTCCCGGATACCCCTCTGGGACAGAGCCAGCTGGGTATATCATGGACTCCTGGAAACAGTGAAACATGATCTGCCTCTCTCAACTGTCTGTAGAGGATTCTGAAGATGTCTGGATATTCGTCGTTTTGGTGTCGGGATTCCTGCTGTTTGGCCTGAGCGGTTACCTGGCTTACCGGAAAACTAACAAGCTTTTGAGGAATATTGGCTCAATCCCAGAGCTCAGGGATGAAATGCATCGTGCTGCGAACACACAAACTCATATAATTGTCGAGATGAGTCGTAAGCTTGAAACTTTGGCTGAGATTCAGGCTCTGGCACAGAAGGTGGATTCCATCAAGGAGAGAGTTGACGGATCAGCACGGATTGGAATAGATTAATTACGCCATTATTGGATCTAGAGGGGTTGAAGACCAACAGAACTCTAAGGCAGAGAGGAAATTATCTCTGTCTGTCCCCAAAACAATTCTTATCTGAATCTGGTGCCCTTGGAGCCTGTGAGGCTGAAGTGAAAACTCCTCCCTCAGAAGAAATGTGGAATGCTGCCGTCGCTATGGAAACCCTTTCTCCCTATCCCAGCCTGGGCGGGACTGTGACCGGTGAAGGCCGTGGAACCGTACCTAGGAGTCAATGTGCCCTCTAACCCATTAATCTCCCTCCCCTGTCCAAACGTAGGTGATGAGCGCTGCTCCTGCAGCTGCACGCACAGAAGTGAGGAGAGTCCCAACCCTACCTCCCCACCTAGTGGACACTTATGTTGGGTAATGTCTGAAGTCTGTGTGCATATCTGTCTGAGGTGTTTTTTTGCATAGCAAAGCTTTCCTTTCTGTTGAGGGTAACTCTGAAGTGCCTTTTCCCCCTCCCCCTGACTCTATGCTCATATAAACCCTCTTGATCTATAATGGTAGCGCGACTCGGGTTGCGAATGACCACAGTCACCAATTCTTGTCATGTGTCTATGTATGTATGTCTGATCTCAGAATTGTGTGTACTGAAACTCTAATTTCCCTCTGGGATTGATAAAGTATTTTTGAATTGAATTGAATTATTATTATTATTATTACTATTATTATTCTTTGCCATGAAAATGTATTTAGTCTCACTTTTTTTGACTGGCTATTGAAAGTCCCACAATCCCAGGAGGTCAGAGCATCACCTGAGCAGATATAGAGAGTCTCTCTCTTCCACATCATGGGTTCCCGGAAGAGCGATAAAATAATCTCCTCCCCCCCAGCGTAGCTGCTACTTACCACATGACCAGATTTATGGTAGTTCTTTCCTCCTGTGGGAAGTTTGCTGAACTTACAGCCCTTTTCCCTCAGTTTTCTCCGTGTCTGGTTCGATTACATCACTTTCGTGATGCGCATTTGTAGCTCTGGACTTATTTTTACACAAAACCTATACATTGTTCCCCCCCGTTCGAAAATAAGCACGTTCTTGGTATCAAAATGTGTCTTTAAAATTCACGGACATCACATGTGAAATCCATGGCACAAAACAAACCAAGTTAGACTATAGCGTTTTTAGCCCCATTGACTTGCATTCATTTTTTTGTTCTTCCGGGCACACGTGGTGCGGAAGTAACTTAGGCTCCCTATGAGGACAGATAATGAGAAGCGCATACACACCTGCATGCATATGAAAGAAATGCAGTGGGAAGACTTTGGACAATAGCTTTAGTGTTATGAAGTGCAATAAAATAATCTCTTCAAGAAAGATATCTGGGACGAATGATTTTTCGTAAAATGATTTTCTGATTGTTTCGGGGGGCATTAGAAAAAAGCTTTGCTTAAGACAAAAAAATTGAGTGTTACGATCAGACCTGTGTTAAACTAGAAGGGAAACATCTTGAGCCAAGAGAGTGGACACACTCCCAGTTTTGCCCCAAACCACAGGTATGTCTAAAGAAGGGTTCCAAAATTTCCCCTGAATGGAGCTCCTAACCATCCAAGAACACTGTGTTGAGTGTCTTTACCGGGATGACTGAGCACTGTGCCATGGGGATGTTTCAATCACGTTTTTTTTTTTTTTTTTGCTCCCGATCTGATTCGGAGTCATTAGATTTTGACCCTTAGGGGGGTTCTGGAGGTTGCATTGGAGTTCGCCCAACCAATCTACATGTGTTTTGTGGATTTGGAGAAGGTGCTCGACGGTGTCCCTTGGGGGCCCTGTGGGGGGTACTTCAGGAGTATGGGGTACCAGGCCCTTCAATATGAGCTGTTAGGCCCCTGTATGACTGGTGCCAGAGCTTGGTCCGCATTGCCGGCAGTAAGTCTGACTCGTTTCTGGTGAGAGATGGACTCCACCAAGGCTGCCCTTTATCTGCAATTCTGTTCATACCTTTTATGGACAGCCATTGTTGAGGGGACCCATTTGATTTCCATAGATGTTTTTGTGTGATTTTGTTGTCAGCACATTCAACTATGTAAAGAGCAAGTTTTTAATAAGAATATTTCATTAATTTAAATCTAGATCTTATTTTTGTATTCCCTTCATTTTTTGGAGCAGTGCATAATGTGGAGATAAAAAAAGCAAACCAAAAAACAAAACCCATTAATAAACTGGTAGACTTGCATTTGTTTAAAAACCTCTACATACAACCTTTTGGACCAAAAGCAACCACTGGACCATCCCGTTGTCTGTCTCACCAGACCACCTGATTTCTGCACTATCCTGGGTCCTCCATTCACTACAAACTCACATATTTAGCAACAGAACACCACCGGTAAGAGAAGTTGTCAGCTCAATAATATCAGAGAAGGAGAAACAGCCAGCTGCTACCACTTCTGCTTTATGACAAACTACCACAGTCCAAAAAAAAAAACAAAAAAACACACCATCTGAAGTCATGAAAAACAAAAGATGTTTGGACCTAGAAAATGTCAACTGGTGTTTAGCACTATCTCGTATTCTCTGGCCATGGGGGTTTCCAGTCCCGGATCCAGGGCAGATGCCTGAGGAGAGGGGTGAGTGTTCCGTGTCCGTGTTCAAAACCTGGCTTGTTCTGTAGATCAAGCAGCTTTAAAACAATTACTTTTTAGAACAAGTGTAAAAAAGTAAATTCCTCAAAATAATCATTTCTACATTTTAGTGCAACCAGTGACCGAAAATCTAAATGATCACACAAGCCACAGGCCCTCTTCCTACAAGAGCAGGGTCAGTCATCAATAAAACCAAAATGATTTCTATATTTTATCATGAAAAGTTAGTAAAATGTTACACTAGCTTCAATGACAATAAGCTTTGAATATGTGTATAGAATATTTCTGTGTTAATTGATCAGACAGTCTACCTATGGTGCTGCTGAGAGATGACCATTTCTCTAAGTCTGACTGGAGACTTATAATAATGGATCCAGTCTTCTCCCCCATTTCATTCCCACTTACTTCTCAATGAAATAAGAAGGCATGGGCTTTCTTCAGCAAGAGCCTATTGTTGCTATGTGTCAGGCTGGACCGCATCCATCTTGCTGTCACCATGGTGCCTCAAAAGGATGTGAAAAAAAACTTTGGTGAAATGGTAGTGGAGGAAATAAAGCATGGTGCCCGACTGATGTGACACCCTTCTCTTCGTGGTATCGGTCCTGTCAGACACGGACAAGTCAGTCAACTGGAGCAAATAAGCAACACGTACAATGTCTGTGTGGAGTACATCAAAGATTGCCCATCAACTAGTCCATATGAAATTAATATGACATAAGCAGATGATGTCAGAAACACCAAGCACATTGACCTAAATGAGACAGCTTTAGTTGAACAGACTGAACAGGGCACAAATACACCGCTCTAGTTTCTGCTCCTTCTTCTCTGCTTTTATCTTTCCTCCAACACCAGAAATCCACAATGGTCCTTGAAAGAAAGAAGAGTAAAAAAGACCTGTGTGTGTGTTTTGTACATACATGTACTTACAACTGGATGGCCTCCATGTGGAGCAAAACAGTAGAAGAAGCAAGCTTGCTTTTCTGTTTTACATCCCCTCCCTCCTTGAGGGGTAGACAGGGGCGAAGCCACCAGCTGCTGACCTTTACTAGCATCACACAGCAGCAGGGAGTACCTGACTCACATTTGGAAAACAGCTAATCAAAAGGTCCCCACGGGTTACCACCTGTGAGAAGCACCGTGTGTGTGTGTGTGTGTGTGTGTGTGTGTGTGTGTGTGTGTGTGTGTGTGTGTGTGAGCTGCTTGTGTAGATACATGTCAGTGTCCATATTTTTTCTCATAAACAGATTTGATTATAACATTACACGTCAACAAGGAAAGAAAACTACCTCTTTGATCCTTTAAAAGTGGATGTGGGATGTGTGGCAAAGGCCCTCAGAGTGTGTCTAATAAATCAAACCTGAGGTTTACGCTCATCCTTTAATTTACAGCAACTGCAGAACCGCTCCACCACTGATGCATGTCAGCACCATCCCCAAAGGTTACAGAGGCCACATTCTCACCAACTAAGACCTTCTAATCAGAACTAGATCTAATGTAACGTTTAGTTTTCAGCTTGGGAAACATGTTTATGTCTACACAAAACTCAAAATTCAGCAGTTAGTGCAAATTTAAAGTGTTGCCATTTTTGAACAACTGTAATGGAAAGATGCTGAAATCTATTTTAGGGGAAGTTTTCACTCACTGCATATTATTAAGAACCAAAGTACTTTTAAAGAGGACGGAGCAATTAGACCAAAAATATCCCTTTTCTTATAACCTACTTTAAAATCTTTCTAGCCTTTTCGCCGGCAAAACATTCATCCCACCTCGTGACTCTCCTTGTAAACCTTGTTAAAATCCCTCATAATCAGGAGTGTGCCTTGACAGGCTGTCTCAGTTCTCACTAAAGTATGTCATAATAAAGGTGTAATTCAGGTCTGAGTTCTTTGAAGTATTTCCCAGGAGGACAACACCATAAGCTAGAACAGGAAGGGGATAGTGTTTCAGGGTATTCTAGGCTCTGCAGTGGATCACGATTTTGGATAAGCACGACTTTTTGGCTTTTCATCTCTTCAGAGAGCAATCAACTAACCTGTGAGCAGTTTTTTTGTTTTCCTGGTTTAGAGATTTCATGTGAGGAAAGGACAAAAAGTGTGAATTAAAGAAAAAACAAACAAAGTTATGCTTAACTTTGCACCCCTCAATCCCAACAGACTGAAACGTGAACAGAAGTTCTGGAGCAAATTCCTGCAGCCTCCATTGATGCCTTTTTCCCAGAGTGGAGGCTCACATGACTTGATTTCTAGATGATAAATGTTATGTTTGATTATCATTTTTGGAACTAATAATCAATAAACCCAATTCAAAATGGTCAAAAAGACCTTTTGTTTTAAACTTTTTGTTTGATGCAAGAAGAAACATTGGGGGGGGGGGGGGTAAAATTAGAAAGTAAGCCAAAGACTTGAGCATGGAAGGATATGAGTTCTCTCTTCTCAGCACTCTGATAAGGGCTGGTGTAGGAAGAAGAGCAAAGTGCACTAAAATGGGGACGGGTGGTGGGAGGGCGGGAGGGGCCAGGCTTTTATTATTGCTCTCGGAGAGTAGGAACTCAATCAGCCGCCAGGCGAGGGGCCCATTGTGCTGGAGTGTAATAGGAACTGTGAGATTTTATTAAGAGAGAGCAATTGCATGCGCTCCTCATCAGGGTTTTCCATTGTGGCATTGGTGGTCACATTGACGTGCGAGGAAGACAGAAACAAGGTATTTACTGTCTCACATTCAGGAGAATAGACAGCTCCCAGAAATAGGGTTCCACTTTGACGAAAGGGGCTCGGTTACCTATAATTGCCACAGCTTTCTCCTGTTCAGTCTCCATCCTTGTTCCTCTCACCCGATTTTCTTCTGAGCGCTCCTCTTCCTCACTCTAATGTATTTGGCTGTTTTTATTATAGTGTTTTTCTACTTTCGCACATCTTTCCTGGCATTGTGGTCAAACCTTACAGCAGGAAGCCATCCTCAGCGAATTTCATCTTCACACACACTGCATGTGCAGCGGGCCTTTAAAGCAGACGAGTGGGTGAGTGGAGAGAACGGTGTGGGAGGACAGCGCTGTGAGAGGGTGTGTCAGCCTGACAACAGAAGGACCTGTTGGTGTGGTGCTGTCAGAGCAGGCATCGACAGAGACCAGGATCTAAATTCAGAACTAACCCTAACCTTGTTTTAGTGAGTAGATGAGACAAAAGCCTTCTTCTGCCCATTTCTTACATGGCTCCAACAATATAAGTCGAACAATATCCATCTACATTGATGAACAACACCTCACGGGAAAACTTGTTTTTTTGACTTTCTAGGATTTATATATATATGTATTTTAAAAATTACATTTGTATTTTATTTTGGTTTGAATAAAGCTTTTTGCTGTGTTAACTTGACAGCCATTGGCCATGTCAGCAGTTGTCTGTTACCTCAAGCTCAGAGTGTGCCTTGCCAAAGACATTTAAGAATGACATATGCATCAAATGATTAGCTTTATTATTGCAGTTACAAAACTATTTGATTCTTATTAGAGGTGCATCGATTCTGGTATTGAGGGCCGATTCTTTTTAACCACTGTCCTACTGACTGGGAGGATTAATATTAACCCCAAAGAACTATAACTTCCTGATTACAATCTGAAGAAACACACAAATCTAGAATCAAATCTTCTACTTAAAATATTATTTAGTGTTTAGAGACTCTGGGTGATACGATCACCAGCTGAGTCTTTGGTGCATCTCTTATTTCTGTCCAAATAAAACATAAATATAAGGATATTTTTTTAAATATAATTTGTTTTACTCTGATGGGTTTTTAAGAGCAGGACCTTAAATGAGTAAAGGCATAATGTCAAAAGTTGTGTTATTATTATTATTATTGTTGTTGTTGTTAACAGTAATAATAATATTAGTGGTAGTAGCAACTCTAGATCCTTAGGAAACCGCCAGCTTGTAGGGCAGGAGCCAAACAGAACGAAGCTGCTTTTAGCTACTATGCTGCACACACACATAGGCTTCCTTAGGGCCACAAATGTGCCCCAGCTCTGGTGACTTTAAATCACAATGAAAAAAAATCATGTATAATTCAGCCTTCGAATAAATGCTGAACCTGCTGCAAATGAAACAGCCATTTTAGAGTCATTTTGAATATTAACAGGGAGAGCAGACCTGGTCCTTGAAGGCAACAGTAACAGCATGTTTTCTATGTGTCCCTGCTCTCAGAGTCGCAAAGCCTTTGCTTACCTTTTGCTAACAAGTTTCTGCTCCTAGAAAAAGAGGCAAAGACTGAGACAGGGTATCTGCAGGTTTAAGGGAGCCAAATTAAAGACTTTTTAAGACCTTTTTTAAGGCCACTTGGACCAAATTTAAGCTGTTTTTTAAAATTAAACTTAAGCTATAATTTCCAGCTATTGCCTGGAACCGGTGCTAACCACGTCGCGAACGTGGGATTAGCTATCCAGTTACTATTATTGTTGCACTTCCCCATGGTGCAAACTCCCACTAGCGTGCTCATCTAAAAATAGCCCCCTTTCACAACCAACTGAATGTGTACGGTTCCGCTTACGGCAACATCACACACAAAAAATGCTGAACACTAACTAGAAATTCACAAAAATTTTATAGAAATAAAAGAATCTTGTTTATTGGGTCTTTGGTTATTTAAGACCTTTGGAAACTCTATTTAAGGATTATTTGTAATTTTTAAGGATTTTTAAGGCCTTAAATTTGGAAAAGCAAATTTAAGACTTTTTAAGACCTTTTAAGGACCTGCAGATACCCTGATATGTATATATATATATATATATATATATATATATATATATATATATATATATATATATATATATATATATATATATATATACAAAGAGGCTTTCTGGTAAGAGTAAATGTTTTTTTTCCACCCAGCCCTATAGGTTAGAGGTAGCTCTAGGATATATGATTTACCTCCAAATTGCAGGGATGTCTAGATTACTACAGTTATCCAATCATTTTTTAAACATCCTTCTATTGATTTAGAAACCAACTGATTCCATCACAAGTGCTTAAATTCTACTTTGAAGGCAGTCATCTAATCTGAATGATGGTATCATCCCTTGCTGTTCTGATCTGGCTTTGTCATAATGAATCCAAAGTTACTCCTCTCTGGTCTGACGACTACTACTGCCTCTCCACCACAGCCAATCTGATAAAAGGATGAGCAAGGATATCATGTGTTTCTCACACAAATCCTGCCTGTAATCCGCACATTGTTGTTGTTCTACTGTTGTTCTACTTCCCTCACTGTAATCTCTTTCCACGTCCATTCTGTCCAAACCCCTCAGTTCACAAAACACATCAAACTTGCCGGTAGCACAATTTGAGGGAGATAAAGAAAGTGAACGGAGGAGTTTAACTGGGAAAAAAATCAAAATCTTTATGAAGTTCTGGATTTGGTGTGAAAACAAGGACGGCTGATAACACTGGTTTGTGGCATAATGCTGCCTCACATGGTGACCATCTGATAATGAGGAAGGACAGAAGGTTGTGGGGGGTAAGGATTACATTCCCCACCAGAGATAGGAACCAGCACAGGCCATATGCGGCGTGGTCTCTGAAAATCCCATTTGACAACCACACATCTAAATAAGAAAACATCTAAAGAGTAGAGCACAGCTTTAGGGGAGGGGCGTTTGGCATAAATGGATGACATGGTGTTACACACAAATGTTACTTCAATCAACAGATTAATTCTCTACCTTAAGTCCATCAACACAGAGAACAAAGCTCTGCCAAATGGTGTTTTTGTCTTTATTTCTTCCCAAAGTCCCTTCCCCCCTAGCTGGTTTCATTCATTCTCCGGCGTTAGATTCTTCAGTGTTTATTTTACTGTAAAGCACGCTCCATCTGTTGAGGTCTGTGGATGTGAAGTGATCGCCGTCTCACATAATTTCACTGATGTGACTGGATATTTGTCAGGAGGGTGGCCCCAGAATGAGCCACCTGAAGCGTAGGTAAAGTGGTTTTCACACCTACACATCAGCAACAGCTTGTCCCCAAATCACACACACATGCACGCGCGCACACACACACACACACACACAAACAGAGGTGTACACCTACTTGCTGACTGTCCCAATCACGTAGGGCATCAAGGCCCATTAGCATCAATGATGCTCTGACAAAGGGAATAAAAACTTGCAAATGGGTTCAGTTACAGTGAAAGACATGAGGTGTCACGTGCACTTAAAAATAATTTAGCAGCTACATTTAGCCATAATTAGCCTTTTTCTTGAAACTGCTGTTTTGCCACGCTTAACATTTTAACAAGTACATTTTGTCACATGTAGCATTTAAGAGCAATGTTTTGACATGTTTATACATCATTATTTTATGAGTATGTAACCATTTACACTACTTCTCAAAATTTAGCATTTTTATTGATGTTTTTGGCCCCATATTTTCCATTGAAATAATCAGAAAACAGTCATGTCTCAATCATGTTGGACAGAAGGTTACGTTGAAAGAGATTTCCTTGTCAGTTTTTCTCCTTTCAAAAAAGCGAAAGGTGGACTTAGTTATTGTTTACAATTTGTAAACCCACAGGGTTACTGAGCCTGAGCCAGCTAACGCAGCAGCGTTTGTAATTCAACAATCAGTAACAGGAGCGACCCAGAAGCCACAGAATCCTGTTTTACTCTAATATTAAGTAAAGAAGGCTAGACACCAACGCTCAGCTAACAATGAAAAAATCTCAAGTTACTTTTTCAGTTACCAACTACTCAATATTACAGTGAGAAGTATTTATCTACTCAACAACTTAATGTGAGTGACTAATCATCTCGTGTAATCTAGAATTCTCTGGCTCTGATCTGCATGTTTCATGGCAACAGTCATGAAACATTTGTTTTGAAAATGGGCTGCAGTAACCAAATTTGCCCATAGGATGTAATTCTTACTTCATTCTTACGTAAAGACCTTTAAAAGTAGCAACTGAATTTTGCCACAGTTTGCGTTTTAACAGCTACAGTTGATCACATTTAGTCTTTCTGCAGCTACGACTATGCCGCTTCATTGTCCTGCCCGTCCTCGGGCTGTTTACCTTCTCAGCTTACTCTAATTCAAATCCAGTTGCATGATTAGCTGTTGCTTGTGTATCTCTAGCCCTCGCTGTTTTAAATAGGGTCATTTTTAAATAGCCAACTTTTTACGGCTAGATTCTTTTCTCCAACTATGTATTTTTATGCATTTTTTAACCTTTTCCCAGGCCTCTTCGCTGTGATTAGTCTTCTGTTGTGTTTGAGCCTTTCACTCTTTTATTTTACAGCACTTTGGTCAGCTGCCATGCTGTTTTTATATTGTGCTTTATAAATAAACTGGTATGGTAAGGCATGTTTAACCACACTTAGCATTTTAACAGCTAGGCTACATGACACTATTATTTTTTTAAACTTTCACGATACAAAGCAATTTAACAGCCCCAATTTTTCATATTATTACATCCAGCTACATTTTCTACTACCATATTTCCTCATTTTTAACTGGGCTATGTTATTTTTTACTATAGAGTTTATTGTAGTTCTTCTTCTATATTTCTTCAAGTCGAAACATTTTTATTTTTTCTGTCGATGTGCCACTGCTGGAAACTACATTTCCCAAATGAAACAGCCTGAGGAATTAATAAAGTTCAGTTTGACGCACATTTTTTCAGCATTAGCATTCTAGCTTCTTTTGTACATTTAGACATTTACCAGCATCTACATTTTACCATATTAAGTCTCACATCACAGGGCAGGGGCTTTTCTGGTCGCGGTCTGCCTGGGGTCCCTGTGCTCTGCGGCAGCTCCTGGATCTCTGAGACTTGGAGCTCCTTCCATCTCCTACACATCTTTGGGGGGCAGATCTGTGGCCCCTCACACTGTCTATTGGACGCTCCTATAGAGAAACCTTGCATATATAAGCGCGGGTACACACACAGGTGCTCACACGGTGCTCTCATAAGTATAGACTTGAGCACGTTCAACACATGTCTTAAGGCTGTGGTTGGCACTAAATGCACTGTGATTTATTATTGTGTGATTGTTCAGTAAAACAACGTTGATTTTATATTTCCTCATAAGGTTGACACAGTGATAGCTTGCTCCTGTTGTATTGTTGTGTGTTCCTTTTCTGCAGGTCTAGAAGCAGACTCTTGTTCATCATTGATTGTTTATTTTTGTGGACCCCCCAGATCAGATCAGATTTTCGGACAGAAAAATACCAAGTAGTCAGCCCACTTAAACAATCCCTCATCTAACAGTGCATCTCTTCCTGTTTGGGTACCCTGCACAAGGATAAAGGGTCCATGCTAATCCCATCAAATGGACTCTGGGATATTAGATATTGGTCTATTCATCCTGACTTTATTGTGCTGCTTCTGTTTGACAGCAACCTGGATTCACATGTTCGCTAAACAATTAGTTAAAAACCTGCACGTTTTAAAGTATGTTTTTGTTTACATTAAATGGTGAAAATTAAAATTTCTCCTTTTTATTGGATTTTTAACGTTCATAATTAACTATATTATTTTATACTAAATTATCTATATCAGTGAATGTCAACTGACAGCCAGCGGGCCACATCCGGCCCACTGGACCGTTCCCTCCAGCCCCCTAGTGTCACGAGCTCATCCCGCTGACTTCTGTCCCATCATTCCTGCCACCAACGTGGCGGCTGACGTCATCACGCCGACACTACTTAAGGAAGTGCCGGCGTTTCATTCATCACTCAGTCATCGTTCTCACCAGACTTTGCATCGAGTCTCCAGGCTTACCAGCCCTCTAACCCTCCATCCAAACCTTCAGGAGATAACCACGCTGGTTATTTCCATCACTCCGCGTCTGGGCAACAGATCCTCTCAGTCACGCTTCAGATCTGCCAACGAACCTGACACCTAGGGCCCTAATGTCCCCCAATTGGGGGACTTTGAAGTTTATTAGCAAAATGTATGCCCCAGATATCAATAAATATTGTCAAGTTGCACCTCTAAAGACAATGCCAAAACCTTTCTACAACACCATTGAAACCTTTTTTACATTTTCCAAACACAACTAAAACTACAATGAAAGCGTGACCGGAAATCCTGCTTCATGTGTGAAGGTTTCTGGCACATTTCTGTCGCCAACTCTGCTAAATCAAAGTTGTACACGCATTCTACCCTCCCATTATGAAGCTAAAACCCAACTTAACTACACTGACATTTCACAGAGATACAAGCCAGAGAACAGCAAAAGCATAAAAGTTCTTAACTTTGATGTTTTACCTTGAAAAGTTTATTTTTTTCCAGACTTTCTCATCTTTTACTGTCAGTCATACCTCTTGTGTCAAACAGAAAACAGTTTAGATGGAAAACAAAACTATTGTAAGCATAAAATCATCCGGTCAGACGGTCCTTTCTTCTGTAGGAGCATTGTTTATGATCTGATGAGTCTCATTGGCTGACTTAGCTGTCAATGTCATTTTGGTTGTAAAGCTTCACTCTATTGGCTCGAACGATCGAAAAGAGGTGTCAATCATCCAAACTGACCAATCAGTAACAGAGAAAGAAGGCTGCATAATGAAGCTTCTGGAGTATCTCCCACAAACGTATGTGTGTAGATGCCATGTGGACTGGCGCTGCTTGTTGGAGTTGCCGTGGTGATCGGCCGCCATCTTAGATGGGTCTTAATTCGCCACCTGTACATTTCTACTGAGGAAGTTGCTTACCCAACTAAAAAAACATATTTTAACAAGCTTTTTCAAAAACTCAGACACATCAAATGGTATGATAACTAAAATAAACTAATTTAAAAAGGTTTATTAAAATATAAAATCCCACGAAGTAGGCTAGGAAAGTCAATAGTAATTTGTCACTGGAGTGTTAACAATGATTACTAAAAAGCTGGACAACAACTATTCCCTGGAAGGATAGTATACCAGAGAAAGGTCAAATGGCACAGATGGGGCCAAATTGTGCCATTTGAGACCTCGCCTGAAGAGTCTGTGTATGAGCCTCTGTACAACTGTTGTTCTTCCCTTTGTGAAACTCAACCTTTGTACAGCTAACGTCAAGATGTAAAATCAGTCAAAATGAGACCAAAAGCAATCAAACTGACTTCATGGTCCTTAAAGTGTGTGTATGTAACTTTCCAGTAGTTTTTTTTTTTTTTTTTTTTTTTCAAAAATAGGCAGTGGGCCAATCAGGAATACAGAAAACGAAGATTCTACTTTGTTTCTCAATCAAATGAAACAAACAGAGACGCAGCCTTTAATTAGAAATGGCTACAAAGTCATAGCTCTCATTCAGCATTGTTCTTAATCTGCAGCAGATCTTAGATGTCCGTTTTTGTGTTTTCCACTATTTTAGAGCAAGATTGCGGTGTTTTGACAAAAACTGCTCACAGGAGGAAAGCAACACGTGTACAAGTAGAATGTTTCCCGGTTGCTAGGCAGAGCCAACTGAACTAAATACTGAAAAAAAAAAAAATCTAAATTTGGACGGAAATTTGATATAATAAATGATAAAAAAATGATTATACAATAAAAACAGAACTTTAATTTAGAAGAGCATCTGGCCATCACAGTGTGTGCTAGAAAAAACTCTGGCCCTTGAGCAAGACCAGTTAACAACCCCTGATCTATATCACACATTGAGTAGAATCCAAAATTTTAGATTTGGCTTTTTAAAAATGATTCTCTTAAGTTAAATTTGGTGCATTACAGCTGTTGATTTTAGAGTGTTTTGCAAGTGATGCCTCATTAAGAAGTATAGTCAATTAGGCTGACCCTAAAATAAGCTACAGATACTCTACAATAAACATGTAAGAAACTTTGAGAAAACATCAAATGAAATGCTTTGGCTGCAGACGTTTGTGTTTAGAGTGGATCTTTGCCCATAAACAGCAAGAGGGGAGCCAGGTGTTGCTGAGCCTCAGGGTCAGCTTGGGGCTGTGCTGGCTGGGAGATAGTGGCAAAGCTCCATTGAACACTGTACACTTGACTGTATGCCACAGGATTCAATTTACAAGCTGCTGGTTTAAGCTGGCACAACGAACCACCCTGTTGTTTGCACCGGGACGCTCTGCCTGTTTTGGAGGCTTTTTGTCCTGCAGTTAACGAGCGCTCTAGTGGGAGAGAATCTGTAACGGTCGATTACAGCTGTGATAATGGCAGACTCCTCTGTGTGCTCAGAATGGTTAAAGAAGAAAGAGAAAGAAAGAAAAACTGTTGTAACCAGGAGGAAGAAAACAAATGAAAAGAAAAACAGCTCTTGGTTTGCAATCCTGCTAAGCGTGCTGTTTTATGTGACGCGCTGACGGTGAGCTCAATGCTTCCTGAGTGTGGTTCTGAGTCATAAGCAAATGGGTCATGCATGACCAAACCCCCAACAAGCCACACACACACACACACACACACACACACACACACACACACACACACACACACACACACACACACACACACACACACACACACACACACACACACACACAAAACGACGAAGGTACATCAGGCCACTGCTCTGTATTGCTACTATATTCTATAATTTTAGGGTCATTCAAATGCATAAAGACAGCTGCAGGCATTTCTCTGTATACTAGAACAAGGCAGCTGAATACATTAACAGAACTCAAACTAGATTACACATGTTTCAGAACCAGCATAAAGCTTGGTAAGCAGGTACAGAGGTAGACCGCAAAGTAACCGAGAGGGTTCAAGAACCAACACAAAAGAACTCTCTTCATTAGGATATGAACGTTGGAACTTTGTTCCTGACTCGTTTCCAATTCTAGGGTTTCACATTCCAACAATTATAAAGCGGATTGTACGCATTTGGCACTAAGATTCAAAGGGCTGACGCCTGTGCATCAACTTTAATTTTTTAAATCGACCACAGAAAGAACTACCATCTCCAGCGCAACAATCCAAGACAGACAGAGAGAGACCGAAACAGAGAGAGAGACAGAGAGAGAGAGAGAGAGAGAGAGAGAGAGGGGGGGGGGGGGGGGGGGACAGAAGCACAGAAAAATATACAGTAATTTCTGGACTATAGAGCGCACCTCAATATAAGCCGCACCAGCAGAAAATAAAAGGTTTTCTACACACACACGCCGCACTCAAATACAAGCCACGGTGCAGCAGCCACATGCAGGTCATGTATGGCCATAACATAAGATATTTAGACAGAAAGACGCTACACAGAGGTTTTGCGTTGTTGTTTTAATTCAACAAAACGAATTTTAAACACGGGCGAACGTGCCTGCAAGTTTAGAAAAGAAAACAGCGCTGATAGCATTCATATTTCTGGATGTTATCAAATAAAATCAGAACTGACACGTTATTACTGGTAATTTGCATGTTTAAAAGAGAAGAACAGTGCTGACACAGCATTAATAAGCCCTGGATGATTAGTAAATAAAACACACTTGTCTACCAGAAAAAGTCATTCGTTCTCATCTTCCTCCTGTGCACTAAAGCCATTAAAGTCCTCTTCTTCAGTGTCGGAGTTCAGAAGAGCTTTGTCACATACATTTTCTGTGGCGATGTCAGTGTTGCTGTCCGTGTTGCTGTCATCATCCCCGGGTGAAGCTGGCTTGAATGAGTTCTTCCCGCTGCCGTCTCCAGCGCCGAACCATGGATTCATTCATGCCAAGCTTACGTGCGGCAGCACTGTTTCCCTCCTTTACCACCAGATCGATGGCCTTCAACTTAAATGCGGCATCATATGAACTCATATATGTAGTTACCATGATGAGGGGGTATGGATTTGAAAAAAATTCTTCATCGTGCCGGCTGTTTGCATGTGCTAAATTAAAATGAGCACTTTCTTCGATTTCCACTTTTGACTTCCACCTGTTTCACTTTCTGCTAAAGCGCCCCCTGGTGGCAGGTGAAGGAAAATCTTCAGTAAAGCCGCACCTCATTATAAGCCGTATGGTTCAAAGCGTGGGAAAAAAGTAGCGGCTTATAGTCCGGAAAATACGGTAATAAAAACTATGAAATATGCGTGAAATCATCTTAAATCTGTTCTACTTGAAGACAATTCTTGAAGATGAAGGTCTTTAAAAGACAACAAAGATTTTCCTCAACTGCAATCTGCTAGTTTTAGTGAAGAAACCGTTTTTCTCAACAAGAGTGACAAAACTGTCAGATAGTGTAAGACACCAAGGGTACAACACAATATTCATGAACTAGAGGCTACAGTGCCAATGTGAGGTCACGATGAGGTCGCGTTGAGTGACCAGTCTCTTACTCTGCTTAGTCAAGATCATTTACAAAGCCACCACAGCTGTTGGCAACAATTTGTCAAGCACCTTGTAATCCATCCAGTCCACCAGAGCATGTTGGGAGTTTGAGGGCCTGCAGATAGGTTCTTGAAAGGCAACTATCAGACACACAAAAGACAAAGGAACATTTGAATGACACTCCTGTATCCAATGAGCTTTTTTCCGCTCTGTAAATGGGTTGATTAGAGGAAGGCCATGAAGCAGAACCCAAAGCAGCCGCACTGGTGAGATAAATGGCTGGAAACGAATCACAGAGAGCAAACAAACAAAGAATTTGTCTCTAAGTAGCTTCATCTATCTATGCATGGAGCCTTCTGAGATAGTCAAATGACTGCTCAGCACTTATCTCTGGTTTTTGTCTCAGAAAGAATGACAGCCTAATAGATTTTCATTGTTTTCTTTAAGTCTTTTGTTATCTCGGTGCTCAGCTTAACTCCAAAGCCTTTGAGTCATTTTCACTTGTTTTTAGTTGAACTGGATAAATAAATGTGACATTGACATTAACACATACGTCATGGTCAGTGCAGTGTGTCTCTTAATGGTTGGCATTTCCAGAAGGATTTCCGGGCGATCCCCTAGTGCTGCGCCGCAGAGATGGGAAAAGTCATTTAGAAAGGTATCTAGAGGCAACAGCCGACCACTGATTAAGAAGACAGATGAATGGGTGTTGTTTTTTGACCCTTAGAATTGAGGTGAAGCCATGCTATGCTAATAGATATTTTCTCCGCTGATACCATTCCGGTCACCACAAAAGACAGTTTATGCTCAAAAATGGAAAAAACATTTCTGCTATCACACAGGAGTCCAGCAACATGCCCGAGTGCACAATTTTATCACCACCCGGCCAGAGAGAACAGATGTCAAGCGTCTTCCTGTGGAGCAACATCCGACTCCCACCAGGCATGGACGAAGTCACCCCGTCACCCACTAATTAAAGGGAGGCAGCAGCCAGAACATGAATGTCCAAAACTGCTAGATAGACGGACACAAACAAGCATGGCAGATGGTTTTTGGGATGCAAGGAGCACTGATTGACGGTGCTCTGTGTGACGGATTAGAGACGTTCACTTCGTCCTGAACTCAATTATATTTTACAAAGGCTGACATCCCCGGTTAATTGCAGCGTTTCCACATGAGGGAATTATTTGCACTTCTCAGTTCCCTAGCCATGTGTACTCTGTTCCGCGTGTACAGGCATCATCTAACATGTGAAAATATTGCAAATTAGATCAGTGAAAACAAAAAGGCAAAATACATGTGTGAAAGTTCTGGAAGTGTAGAGAAAAATGTGTTGTACAGGGAAGGAAGTGGATTGGTAGTCTGCCTCAGTCTCAGCTGGATCTTAGAGAGCTTAGTACAGAGACAGATCCAGAGTGACAGCGATGTGATGATTGACACAGTGATGAAGAAAGGAAGAAGAGAGGGGTAAAGAGGAGGAAAAGGTTATGTTGTGCCACTGGCTGCACCAAATGAAAATGTGAGTTTTGCCCATAGAAGGATGTGACAGAAATCCCATGCTGGTTTGTGTTCAGGAGGGGATATTTGGGAAGTAATGTCAAGGTAGCCCACAGGCAAAAATATGACATGTGTCTGTTTCCTTTTTTATGTATGTATGCGTGACCAAGGGGTCAGTGTTGAAAATAAAATACCTCCAAGGCTGTATATCTTGGTTTACCCAGCCATTTTCAAGTAACCCTCCCCCCATAACCCATCACAGCAGACACCCAATGGTTGACATGTGTCACACAGAAAGATTACCAAGCCTCTAAGCCACCTCTGAGGCTCACTGGGTGGGTGAAAGAGCTTGGGATGATCTGCCACACCACAAATAATCCAGTACCTGGCATTTCGAGACGAAGAGGGAGGAATGGGGGGAAGGGGAGGGGTTGTTGATGCTCTCCTCCCTGTCACTGCTGCTGTGTGGCTGAGGTGCCATGAGGCCTTGGATTACATTAGTTGCTGTTGCTGACATGTGGAGAGACAGCTGTTATGGAGATGTGCAAAACCAAAAGAGTTATTCAGCCCCACATCTCCCAGCTACCCTTGGGCTGCCCCTGATAGTCAGAAAGCTAATCCTGTATCATTGTTTTGGGGTTTTGTTTGTTACAATGGGTATCAGTGACATCACTGGTGTTGACATTGGCCTGCCAGCAAACAACAGCCCTGTTTATCTTTGTCCACGAGATACTGGGCAAAAAACACTCCCAGATCGGGAGCAATGCGTCGCCAGAGAGAAACCAGAGTAAATAGGTACGTGAGAAATATGTACTGATAATAATCTCATCAAACAGCTGAGAGAAGCTTGTCTTTTATCAACAGCAAACACCTCTGTGAACTAGGCTGGCAGTGTATGCTCATATGAGGTACCAAACACCATTGTGAAATCCCAATGACAAGAACACATGTAGAACAAAGCTTGTTAACAATACCACCAGCACTGCACAATCCTAGATAGTGGTTCTGCATGATGTGCTGCAGCGTTTTCACTGAGAGGGGCTGAGTCATGTCACATCATTCAGGGACAATCATCTCTAATGTGACCGAGCTAAAATCACGTGTCGGTGTGACTTGAAACGTCAGTTTTTCTAATCTGTTTACTCTAAGAATAGAAACATTTAAATGTTGTTTGATTTTACATTCATTCATTGAGCTGGGTAAAGTTAGCATAGAGGTTCGTCAGAGAGGTCCTGCTGCTGAAACCACACCAACCATCAAGACAATTCGGTCATTGGGGTCCACATCTGGCCAGGCAAGGATGCAGCTTCTTACTCAGCATAGAGGAGGAAAGTGTCTAGCCCACCAAAACTGCTTTAACCAACTTCCCATTAAATGGAGTCAATCTGAGCCACCTGACCTCAGGAGACTATTGATTATGAGCTTGAGCAACTTCAAAACGTCCAGAGTGGCTGTAATGGTATGCACAACTCCTTCAGACTAAACTCTGCACCAAGTTATTTTACAAGGTACTGTTTTATTGTGTTGAGTGTCGCTCCATCAGGCAGATAGGGAAGATATTAATAAATCAGCCTTTTTTACATTATATAAAAGTAATGGTGTTTTGTTAGAAACAACAAAAACAACATTCTTAATTCAATTCAATTCAAAAATACTTTATTAATCCCAGAGGGAAATTGATTGCTGTAGTAACTCAGAATAATAATAATAATCAAGTCGTCGAAGAGTTGTTGTATATTACAACGGCTGTTGGCAGGAAGGATCTCCAGTAGCGGTCAGTGTTGCAGCCAAACTGAAGAAGCCTCTGACTGAAGACACTTCCGTTGTCGGACAGTCTTGTGAAGAGAATGCTCAGGGTTGTCCATCATTTTCTGGATTCTCTGGAGAATCCTTCTTTGCATTATCTCCTCCAGTGGTTCCACAGTCGTCCTCAGAAAAGAACCAGCCTTTGCTATTGGGGTGTTGAGCGTTTTCAGGTCCCTGCTTCTGATGCTGCTACCCCAACAGACGATGGCTGAAGAGATTACACTCTCAACAACAGACTTCTAGAAGATCTGCAGCATCTTGCTACAGACGTTGAAGGACCTAAGCGTCCTCAATCAGAATCAGAATCAGAATGAATTTTATTGCCAGCGCTCCAGCGATCCAGAGCATAGGAACTTGACTCCACAGTACAACCTGACCAAGGTTACACACACATATAGACAGGACAGGTACAGACAGACCACGGGAGCAGTCATGACGGCGCTCCTTTTAGTAGATGAAGAGGGGAATACATGAGGAGAGTTCAGGGGAGGGAGAAAAAGGCATTAACAGGGTTACAACGGCAGGGTGTAGCTCTCCAATGCAAAAAAACACCCAACATGTAAGCACGAACGTCACAGTTCACAACATGAGACCCGTAGGTAGGGGGAGGGGCTGGGACCCTGGTTTCCTCAAGAAGTGCAGTCTACTGTGTCCCTTCTTGTAAACGGCTTCGCTGTTCTTTCTCCAGTCCAGTCTGTTGTCCAGGTGAATTCCAAGGTATTTGTATTCCTCAACTTCTCCCATGATGGAAACCCTGTTTCTTCTGAAGTCTAAAATCATCTCCTTTGTTTTTTTCACGTTCAAGGTCAGATGATTGTTTCCACACCATGCCACAAAGCGCTCCACCAGCTCTCTGTACTCAGCTTCCTGTCCATTTCTGATACACCCGACAACTGCAGAGTCATCTGAGTATTTCTGTAGATGACAGGTCTCTGATTTGTACTGGAAGTCTGAGGTGTACAGGGTGAAAAGGAATGGTGAGAGTACAGTCCCCTGTGGTGCTCCAATGTTACTGATCGACCGGTTTGATGTGCATTAATTAGCATCTGTGGCTTCTTTCTGCAAATGTGGCTTGCGGAAGGACCTTTGACATTGCACCAAATCAGTTCCTAACTTCTAAAAAGAAAAGAGTTTCCAACTAGACAGGCCATTTACCTTTATTCTACTAACTACCACTATGAAAAGGTTCCCAGTTTCCATTTGAACAGCTTGTATTGAAGTTTAACTTGCATAAGTTCTGCTGTCAAGGCTGTGGAGCATCAAGACAAACACTAATTACCGTAAATCCTCTAATATTAGCCTGTATTTAATTAACTGCCGGGTATCACATTTTGGCCGGTGTCGGAGTCGGCGGAGGTGAATAATGGCCGGTTTTTTATTGTGGCCGTGTGGAATGTGGTAACAAGTAAGTACGGGAGCCGGTTGTGTCATCCGTCTCACTTTTGATTTGCCAGTGACAGACCGCGAGGGTAACTTTAACCGTGCGGAGACGAAGAGGAGGCGAAAATTTGATATCAAGTTCAAAGAGAACGTGCTGATTATGCTGCAGAACACTGGGGAGAAGTAGCTGGGGTTGTATGAACTAGTCGACTTCACCGCTCTATAGTGACTTGTTATGCCTGTCATCGACTAGTCGCTGTCATGTGATAATGACCGGCAAGATGCAGTCCTCGGAAAAGACAGCAGCCTGCTGTCAGCAGGTGACAAGCTCCTGCGCGTCGGGAGGCAACGCGCTGTGCCAGAGCGTCGGTACTGACACCCGCCGTAAAACGGACATTTAACCAAATTGTGACCTTTACCCTCTTGCAATTTAACCTTCCCCTCACCCCCATCCTAACCTTAACCAGCTTGCACATGCAAAGCTCTGATTGTTGACGCGCTCCAGACATCTGCGTCCTGAGCACGGCCACAGTAACATTATCAAATCAGGTGTCGCCACCTCAAAAACTAATTTAACACACAATCGTTTATGTCGGCTCATTTCCTTTTATGTTTTCTGTCTTTTATTTGTGCCTGATGCGTTTCGCTGCTGTGGATCAGGGCGCATCACCTGTTTTGTCCTCGGTGACGCACCTCACTGATGTGGCCGGCGCGCACTCCGCTGTTTTTGCGGTCGGTAGATCTTTTAGAACTGCAGTTCAAAGGTAACTCATAAGGTGAATATATATGAAGGCAGGTAGCAGTTTTTCTTTAGGATTGAGAGGAGATGCAGGAAGATAATAAACAGACAGGAAAGAAAAATAGTCAAATAAAAACAAGTTAGTTTTTGTACCTGGTGGTTGCAGCAAATAGACACCATTGAAGGTAATCAGAAGTGAGGAACAGAAAATGAAATAATTATTTTAATGTTTAGAGCAGCAGGAACTCTGAGAGGCTGCAGGCGCATCAGTGAGTTTGCAGCCGCTGCACAGGGGGAGGGGGGAGAGGGCTGAAGCAGGGGGAGGGGTGAGAGGGCTGAAGCAGGAACTACCGTTGTTAAAAGAAATGTTTAACTTTGAAAATGTGGGCGCAATTTTTATTGTCAAAAACTCCAGCGAACCATTAGTTCATTTTGCTCAAATAGAAATAGAGGTATGCCTCTAATTCTGGCCCTCCTTCCAATAAAGGCCTGGAGCTTGTTGAGCTTGAGTCAGATACAGGCCCGGGCCTGTATTAGAGGATTTACGGTATGACAGAATTAATCCATGCAATGACACCTTGAACTACATAATATATACAAAAGCAGCCCACTGTCATAGCTGGTCCATAACACAGTATGGAAGTGTAGAGTTCAAGTTTCAAACATGTTTACATTGTGCATACAGAAGATACCATTTTAAATGATGCATTTTAAAGGCATGCTCAGACTAGTCGTGTCTCCGGAGACAGTAATCTAGAGGTTGGACAGAGGAACACACCGCTCTCTGCTACAGGGCCTGGCCACCAACCCTGAACATTTTTAATAGCATACTAAAATTCTGTGTAAAGACTAAATTGCAGCCCTCAATGGGCAACAGATGATGGAATTAAAGAGATTTAGAGCTTTTTGGGAAAATGGGCTGCTCGTATTTGATGTGGGAATGAGGGAAGAGAGAGAGCAGAGGAAAGCCGAGCACACCAAGGCAGCATCTGGCCCTTGTAAGGACACACAGCTCTCTGGGAAGTCTCTGCAGATTGCGGAAGGAGCTGATGGATAACTCTTTCTAACACCCACTATGTGCACGGACTGGCACTCACCTACTAGTAACACCTGCTGCACCCATATGGTGTTTCAACATAACTCATCACCTAAACAAAACTAGGACATGTAAAAAAAAAAAAATAAATAAAAAAAAATATATATATATATATATATATATATATATATATATATATATATATATATATATATATAACTGTGAAATTGCGAGGCCATTGCACAAAAGGCTCATTCCAACCCAAGTCCTATTGAGGTAACCATGGCAACCCCTCACCTGTCTCTCATTGACAACAATAGACAGACAGCCAGGTCAGAGTGACACATTTTCTCAACCTCACAAAAGCATGGGATGTTTTTTTAAATGTAGGTGCTTATTCTGTCTAAGATATATACCGGAGCAGTCAGACACATGTAGTTTTCCCTAAACACGCTAGATTTATCATGTGCCCATTGTCATGCCCTCCTGCTGTTATTTGTTTAGCTCTCTTCTCTCTTTTTCCGTCATTAACCAGGAGTTGTGCTGCCAGTGATGAACACTTATACTCACAATGACACATTTTAGCTTGGCTGTTTGTGTTCAAGGAAGCTGGCAAAAAGGGCAACATTTATCCTGACCAGGCATATTCCGATCCCAAGTGAAAAATGTGGCCCAGTATAAAGAGCTGGTAGGCTGCCACAGCCTCTATTCACAAGAGACAAAACCTGGATCTGTGGCATGATCTGGCTGACTGGACTGGTGAAAAGAGCTAACAATCCAGCAATGAAAGAGCCTGCTAACCCCTATACCACGAGTTATTGCCCAGCTGTACATAAAGCAGTTGGAAAAGAAGCAGCTTAACCCCCACCCAAAAAAAAAAAACAGCACCGATGAGATTCCAGCTGCAAGTGAAGTAGTTAGTGAAAATATTCTAAACTGTTACTACCTGCAGCATCATCCTGCACCAGTCTCACACTTCTGATTTTATCTCATCCCAAAAGAGGAAGGACTTCAAAAATAGATAAGTATAAAAAGGAGTGTGTGTGTGTGTGTGTGTGTGTGTGTGTGTGTGGTGGTGGTGGTGGGGGGGGGGGGGGGAGGGGGGGCAGCCCATTCAAACCAGCCCTGTTGAAGGTGGATGAAGCTGAAGCAATGTGTGTCTATTGAAATGTTTCCTAGAACAGGTTTTGTCCTCAGTGAAAAGAGAGAGGGTGTTCCTTCACACCATGGCCCTCATTTCTCTGCTACTTTCATCTTGCTGCACACCACAGACACGGTGACTCACCAGGAGAGCTAAACAGAGCTAAAACCAATAGCCAGCAGATAGCATCTCTTACACTAACAAGCTTTTCACTTGGGGATACCATCAGCTCTTTGGTTTTCTCATACAGCTAATTAGGAATGGGCCGAGAAGCAGATCTGCAGCTATCTTTTCACTCTTGTTTCATCCTCAATACACTGCTTTTGTCTCTTTCACTCTATCTTCCTATTAAAGAAATATCTTTCTGACTTCATTGTACACTTTGTTCAGCTCTGTCTACCATCTACTCCACTACCATCGCTGCCTTTATGGGCCACTGTGTCCAACCCAAGGCCCCTCTACTGCCTCTTAATCCCATTAGACCAAACACAATCAATTATCCAGCCAGCCATAAGGATCTGAGAGCATTAAAAGTTTAGCTCAAGAGATTTAAAGCCATTGAGGTCTATGACAGGAATGCAATCCCCCCCCCCCCCCCCCCCCCTTCTTCTCACTCAGTCCCTGCTTACCAGTGTGTCTGCATCTGTGTTTGTATGTCAGCACGTGTTCATCAACATGACACCCCGGCACCAAGTAGAGCCACCGTGCATTGCTAGCAGATCTTTAATCATGTCCGTACAAGTCTTGGCAAATTACTGCCTTGTGATGGTAATCGATAAGGCGATAAACACAGACGGGGACTGCAGCTGCTAGAGCAAAGAAACAGCACTGCAGCCACTGCTTGACTTTTTCATAATCTGATCTTGAGAAAAGGAGAGAAGTTAAGAGAAGGCTTGCATTTTTTTATTATTTGAAGTCAGGGTGGCTCATTTTGGAGGAGAGAACAATGCACCCAAGTATGTGTAGCATTGAAAGACAGGAGTTGTGATGATCCAGGTGCAAGTCAATCAGCACAATCAGAAAGACAGACTGATACAATCTTATTGTAATCTGTAGACTCATCTCCTCTCCTTCGCTCTGCCACCGCTGACTGCCTGTCCATAAACTCCATGCCCCAGTGCCGCTTCATTCAAGGCTTGATGTCATTTTCTCACTCTCCTCCCTTTTATCTTTCCCATACTCTTTTTCTCCTACACTCCCTTCTCACTTGACTCTGTTCCTTCTCAGGCAAGAAAATTAAATATGATCATTCCTCTTCAAAGGCGCCACCATTAGCTACATAATGAATATTCAGTTAATGTAGCAGAGAGGAGACGGTGTGTGTGTGTGACAGAGAGATGGAAGTGACAGCATGGTACAAACGGTAAAACTCACAAAACTGGACATTCTTGAAAAGAAAAGAAAAACAACAGTGCACCAGCATCCATTTTTTAATGCTAAACACAAAGCTATGATCATTACAAACACCTCATTACCATGAATAAGCACGTGTCACATTCATCAGGGCTTCCCCCAGAAAACATGCCAAGTCCAGTGGTAGAGAAGCCCACGGGCGGCCCACTGTGTTTCTGTTTAAAAACGTTATCAGGAAGTTTAAACTGTGACTTGTATGTGGTGTTATAAGCCATTTATTATATTATATTGATTTGTCTTACAAAAAGGCACAACATTTAAATAGTTTTACCAAACACAAAAAACTAACATTTAAAGAAATAACTTAAATTGTTTTTACTTTAGATAACTCCTATTAATCTCAAAACAAGCCATTGCTGGTCACATTTAGAAGTAACTCAAATAAATTACCAAACAAAAATGTGGCCAATGGGTAAAACCAGGGAACCCAGAGGCTGAGGAGACATTCTTTGCTGTGTGACCTCTAGGCAGTCAGGGGTTCCCAGTTTCATTTTCTGAGGACCCCCTTGCTCATCCTTGCTTGTCCAAGAAAAGCCAGGACCCCCAACCCCAACTCCTACATGCGTAAACACATTAAATTTGATCATTTACCATCTTTATACAGACACACAGAGTTACAAATTATATATGAAGTTCTTATTATACAGTAGGGTGTGTTATTGGGAGTTTAAAAATGTAATTTTTACAAATAAATTATGGCTAACCTCACAATCTCAGGAAAGACAAAATTGTGGGGACCCCCAGTAATTTTGTGGACCCCTAATTTGGGAACCCCTGCTCTAGGGCCAGCAAGAACTCCTCTGCTTCAGAATCCATAGCAGGTTAAACTGTATAGCAAGAGGATTGTTTTATTAACCAATCAGCTTTCAGATGAAAATCTCTGGGCCTTCTGGAAGGTGTACAGTGATGCGCATGGTGTCCCGTCCTCTGATTGGACAATTAGAGCAGCACACTATTACTGCCTAGTTTTGCTAGCTAAATAACGTCGTCAGCAATGCCTGCATTCATACTTTGGATTTAGCTTGAGCATGTTGTTGGCTCCTGATAATATGTACGGGTTTGAGGGTACTCATGGGCTTTCTGTATGCGTTGGGAGTTGGATTCTGCTGAGAGAGGACTGTTGGGGCAGCAGTACATCTCTGGGACATAGGGCTGTCGCGGTAACCGCAAAAATGAAATATCGCGATATGAAGAAGCCCACCGCGCTGCATCATGCGCCACCGCGATTACTGAACTTGGTTCAACTCAATGATGCATGTTGAGAAGGATGGCTGCACTGGTATCAAAACGAAACGTTACTTCGCTCCTTTGGGAGCACTTTGGTTTTCAGTACGTCAGCTGCTGCGCAGCCAGAGTCCTTGGCCAAGACAGAGCTGCCACCAGCGGCAAAAATAAATAAATAAATGCTCGGAGACCTGCTGAAGTCCCGGACAAGCACTGCTTCTGCAGCCGTCCCGAAGAGAGTTTGAGCCGAGCTGGAGCTCACTCGCTACCTGCAGGAGGAATGCATCCACCCTAAAGAAACCCCCCTGACATGGTGGAGCAACAACCGGGAGAGATTCCCTTTGCTCGTCAGAGTCGCACGCAAGTACGTGTGCGTTAGTGCAACGAGCGCACCATCCGAGAGGGTTTTCAGTGTTGCTGCAAATGTTGCCCCCCCTCTCAGATCCTCTCTCAAACCGTAGTTAACATGCTGGTTTTCCTTGTATGTAACAAGGACGTGACCGAGCTATAAATCACCGTCATTCGTGTGTGTGAAAGTGAAATGATAGTGCGCCCGCCCCCCGGCGCACGCGCGCCCGGTACATGTAATTTTTTATGCTTGATTTTAAACAACTAAACAAAATGGGGACTTGTTTCTTATTTGTTAGATGCTGCAGCCAAATTTGCATTTAAAAGTTTAACCTTCTCCTGAATTTTGTTGTTTTTAAGTTCAGTCGGACTCCGACTGTCGGAGAAACAAGCGTTACTGCGATCTGTGTGGTTACTGCCCTTTGATCTGCATTCAGTAAAGTGTTATTAAAGAAGGCACTGCAATTTTTAACCTTTTTTAAATGTGTAAACATTATGTTTAGATAGTACTGCAATAAAAAAGGGCTGCAATAATATCGCACACCGCAATATTAAGCCACCCTGAATCACCGCAGGGGGAATTCCTCAACCGCGACAGCCCTACTGGGACATCCAGCCTGCCTTCCCGAAAGAAAAAGAAAAAGAAAAAGAAGAAGACGGAGATGAATGGAGAAGAAGAAACTGATTTGGTCTCAGGAATAATTAAAGTTCCATTTTCAAGATGGACTTTTTCAGAGAAGCTGAGCATCGTTACAAGAGGCAACACAACCCCGTTGGTAACTCTCAGCCTTGGCCTCCATGGCCACATAAAAGGACTTACTGATGGAACTAAAAGGCAGACAGCTGTATGACAAAGTTACTGAAATCCCAATCCCAAAACTCGCATTTCCATCCTTGCGCATTTCAATTGTGCGTTCCAGTCCAGAGTCCGAGTGCATAGTATGTCCCAATCCCCAAGTGCGGAAGTTGACCATGCCCTTTTGGACCCTTGTTCCGCACTATTCCCAAGTCAATGTGGACTTGGGCGAAAGGTATTACCCACAATCTATTGCTGTGTGGGAATTTTGAGAAGAAGGTGAAACAATGGCTCAAGTGTTTTTTCTAAAATGTGTATTCTCAAACAAAAGAAGTCAATTTTAAGATGATTAATGATATTTATTTATGCTCTGAATGGTTTGGACTAAGATTGAACGTGCATAGCAGTGAATGTAAATTGTTTGAAAATTGTTCTCATCTCGTCTCGTCAACTTCTGCCTATCCAGGTCCAGGTCGCGGGGGCAGCATCCCATCTAGAGAGTTCCAGACCGTCCTCTCTCCGGCCACCTCCACCAGCTCCTCCGGCAGGACCCCAAGGTGTTCCTGGGCCAGTTTGGAGAAGTACTTTCTTCAACGTGTCCTGGGCCGACCTGGGGGCCTCCTGCTGGCAGGATATGTCTGAAACCCCTCCCTGGGGAGGCGTCCAGGAGGCATCCTAACAAGATGCCCAAATCACCTGAACTGAGTCCTCTTGATATGGAGGAGCAGCGGCTCTACTCCAAGTCTCTCTCAAATGTCCGAGCTCCTCACCCTATCCCTAAGGCTGAGCCCAGCCACCCCATGGAGAAAACTAATTTTGGCTGCTTGTATCCGCAATCTTGTTCTTGATCTTGTTCATCACCCAAAGCTCATGACCATAGGTGAGGATTGGGATGTAGACCGACCAGTAAATGGAGAGCCTTGCTTTCTGGCTCAGCTCCTTCTTCACCACAACAGACCAGTTCGCAGACGCTGCCACAATCCGCCTGTCGATCTCCTGATCCCTCCTTCCCTCACTCGTGAACAAGGCCCTGAGATACTGATACTCCTCCACTTGGGGGAGGACCTCTCTCCCGACACAGAGTTGGCAAACCACCCTTTTCTGGTTGAGAACCATGGTCTCAGACTTGGAGGTGCTGATCCTCATCCCAGCCACTTCACACTCGGCTGCGAACCTCCCCAGCAAGAGCTGTAGGTCAGAGCCTGATGAAGGTAGGAGGACCACATCATCCACTTAAAGCAGAGATGAGATTCTCCTGCCACCAAACTCCACACCCTCAACACCACGGCTGCACCTAGAAATCCTGCCTATAAAGATTATGAACAGGACCGGTGACAAAGGGCAGCCCTGGCAGAGTCCAAACTCCACCGGGAACAGGTCCGACTTACTACCGGCTATGCGGACCAAACTCACGCTCCTCTAGTACAGGGACTGAATGACCCTTAGCAAAAGACCATCCACCCCGCTCCCCCACCCCCTCCATCTCTCGGTGCGCACCATAAACATCCGACTGCTACATAATGATGAATGTATCTAAACAAAATCTTAAGGAAATCTCCAGGAGAAAGTATTTCAACCGTTCTGAATGGCTGCTAGAGCCAGACATTTGAAATCTGATCCGTCAGTGTGATGTTGGTTTCAGGTCTGAATATGACCCCCGTAATACCAGAGCTCATTAGATTGTGTGCTTTTTATTATATTGGTGGCCAGTGTTGTGCCCAAATGTGTTCATTAAATGATCTGTTGTGAACTCTTTTATTTTTTATTATTTTTTTGTGAACGTGAACTGAACTTGTTCGTCTTTTGCTTGACGAACGATAAAATGAGTGTGTTCATTCTGGCGTGCACGAACGCTTTTATTAACACGTTCTTTTGACATTCAAGCTCCAGATCTCCATGGAGCTAAAGCCTAGGTAAAATATCCTGTTAGCCATAGAGCTTATAAAAAGTAGACCCTGAAAATGCAGCTGCAGTAGGCAGTAGCAGTTGGTGCTCTTCTACACCTAAGCTGTGGAGGAAGAGTGTCACGGTGTTCCATTTACCTCAGAAAATATATAACTGCACATATCATCGATTTCAGATGCACCCTTAAATGTTAATCTTGTAAAACAGACATTTCCACCACAGCTACTGTGGTGGAAATGTCTGTTGAAAGTTAAAGAAAAAACATTCTCAGACTTTAGCGTTGTTCTAGTTCCTTATTTCTTCTCGGAAGATGACATTTTGGAGTATGGAATTAACTGGAATGAACCGGGGAAAACTAAACCTGAAAACACTAGTCACAAATTTGCACCGGCAATATTTAACTATTTACTTATTACCTTGCTTGGTTTTTTACTAAATCATTTCGGGCTGATTGTTGTTCTTTATGACCCAAGCTCTATAACTTTTGGGGGGGGGCAAAGAAAATTCACTGAATTTGAGAAGTTGCTTAATTAAAAGAACACTTAAATGTTTTGCACTCTGAATATTGCAATTTGAGGTACATCTTTGTTTCCTATCTCAGCCTGGTTCTTCCCCCTGGTTGATTAATTATTCACCTTTTTAGGAAAGCCAGTCAAAGTTTTTCCTCATGGTATTGAGAATATATACATATATATATATATATATATATATATATATATATATATATATATATATATATATATATATTTACATTATATATAGAGTAATACACACACACACACACACACACACACACACACACACACACATATATATATATATATATATATATATATATATATATATATATATATATATATATATTTATATTTACATTATATATAGAGTAATACACACACACACACACACATATATATATATATATATATATATATATATATATATATATAGAGAGAGAGAGAGAGAGAGAGAGAGAAAGAGACAGAGGGAGAGAGAGAGAGAGAGAGAGAGAGAGAGAGAGAGAGACAGAGGGAGAGAGAGAGAGAGAGAGAGAGAGAGAGAGAGAGAGAGAGAGAGAGAGAAAGAGACAGAGGGAGAGAGAGAGAGAGAGAGAGAGAGAGAGATGTGTTAGTATTTGATTAGGGAGGTCCCGATCAGGTTTTTTTGCCCTCGAGTCCGAGTCATTTGATTTTGAGAATCTGCCGATACCGAATCCCGATCCGATACTTTTGATACATAAAAAAAAGAAAGAAAAGGAAGAAACAGTTCCAGAATATTCCTTATTTTTTATTTAATTACCTTCTTATTTTAATTTTTAACAACAGATCACTTCTGTGAAGTAGCTTGAACAATCAAGTAATAAATAACATTAATTCTTCACTTTTGGACTTTATTGCAAATATAAAAAGTCAAATATAAAAACAGATCGCACTTCAACTTAACATACCTGGCAGGGGTTTATTTTGCCTCGGCCCCCAAAATGCTTAGATACGTCCCTGGGCATGGGACGGAGTTTTGAAGATGATCTGAATTGTATCACCTATATAAATACTACATGCTGATAAATTATTGCTTTATACAGGTACAAACATGTTGTGGGATAAATCTACCTACATTTAATTTTTAAGAACTTTGTTTTGTTTTCTTGGTTTTTATTTTCCTATCTTCCTGTCCTGTCTGTCTCTGATCTTCCTGCATCTCCCAGTCCTCCAGAAAAACTCCTGTCTGCTTCCTTCTTTTTCACCTCACAAGTAACTTTTTAACTAGCAGATCAAATTGATCTATTGACCGCAAGAAAGCGGAGTGTGGGCTGCGCCAGTGATGAGCGCTGCAGCGCGAGCTCGTCACGTCATGCTCAAATACAGACAGAACTTACCAGAGAAAATGAACGGACACGAATGACTGTGTGTTAATTATATATATTTTGGTGATGCCACTTAGAAACTTAGAAAATGTTACTGTGGCCATGTGTAGAGCGCAGCTGGAGTTCATGAATAATCAGCGGTCTGCCTGCTGCTCTCTGCATCTCTGCTCAAAAGAATCCCCGCTAGGCTGAGTCCATATAAATAATATAATAAAGGTAGAAACTGGATCTCTTTTGTGCTCCTTCTGGGTGTGTAAGTTAAGGGCATCAGGGGAGCCTGGCAACCTTTATGGAGAACCAAGTTGCTCTCCTGTCATTTGAACCCAGGATCCAAGTCTGGATCGGGGCTCGGATCGGGAAATAATAAAGCCCGAGTCCTGATGGAGTCTGAAACCACGTGATCGGGGCCGATTTCTGATCATGTGATTGGATCGGGGCATCCCTAATTTGAATATTCTACGGAATCCTCTGATGATGAATAGAATATTCTTTTTAACAACCTTTCAAGTGGAGGAACAAAAATTCTAACGAGTTTGTTTAAAAATCCAACTTCAAGTTGAAATGTTACTAAACTCTACTAGTAATGGTGTTGTATTTTCTAAATATATGGTTGGCGAAAATCAAATCTAAACTTAGATGACAAATAGATTTGTTAGTAAATTACATACTACAACGGCCTGCCGTAGCCTGCAGCGACATGACTCCAGGTATTAGCTACGGTCTCCACACCATCACCGCAGCCATCTACAAAAACGGGATGATTGGAATTTTCTTTCACTTGTAGAGTTTATTCAGAGTTAAATGTGAACATGATCAACATGTTTTTTTTCCAGTTCTCTCTTGAAGCAGGCGTCCCATTAGCATTAGCATTAGCATTAGCATTAACCTACCTGGTCATGGATTCGCTCCTCAGGCTGGCTGAGGACAGCTGGAGTTTCCAGTTCACATAGTTTTGTATTGAAGTAGTGCTGTTATGGTAAGATAACTCCGATTTACAGTGGAGAAACTCGACCATGTTTTCACTTCTTTTGAGTTTAAAATGAACCCAAACTTTGTATCATTTATAAGAATTTTTGTCTTGATCATTTTCTCCATCTTCCTCCGTGGTGGCTGTGATCACTACTGATCACCAGCGTTGTGTGCCAGTAAAATGCGTCCATGTAAAGAGTCCTGCTGTGGTGCAAACATTTAACGAAGCCTCAAATCAGTAAAGTGAGGATAAGGATTTTATTTTAATCAGATTATTTGAGTATTTGTTTCATCCATAATTCAAACATTTTAAATATTAATATGATGCATTAATTTTTTTAAATAAATAAATATGTAGTGCTTAGCCTGGCGGCCCACCAGGCCTGTAAATCACTGGGGAGTAGGGTTGTCACGGTAACCGGTGTAGCGGTAAACCCGGTAAAAAAGTTGACAATAATAATAACCATCTTGGTTTTAAAAATAAATATTATCTCGGTGGATTACCGTGGCTGCGGTGTAGGCGCAGTGACCCTTACCAGCCACCGTATCATCTGCTGAAGTTGCCAGCGGCACATGCGCACTTTGTTGTTTACAACCAAAACTTTCTTGAAGCTAAAGCTGAAATAATGGCCAAAGGAGGAGACGGCAGCTCTCAGGAGGACATTCATTATCCCTCAAAGAAGACAAAGTGGGAAGTACGGGCATCTTTTGGATATCTGAAGAAAGCCGAGGGACAGCTGATAGAAGACGGCTATCCTGTTTGCAGCACGAGCAGAAAAAGTGTCTGTGAAAGGCAGCAACACTTCAAATCTCATGACACATCTGCGTGGCCATCACCCGCAACTCTACAGTCAACGCAAGGCAAGCTAACGTTAGCGCTTTAGCTAAAATGCGTGATCCGAGGATTTGGGTTGAGGGAGAATGCAACGAGTCGCTATATAAAGCAGCCGCAGCGCCGCTACCTGCATGTAAACCGTGTCGCGGACACCGCCATGTTGAAATGACGCTATGCATTACGGGGCTCCCAGGGGCCGATAAGAGTTGGTCTCTCTCCGAGAATAATTATGAATTTAACAACGATTACTGCCTGATGACATTTTCCCACATCTGCAAAGCTCACTGGAAGGACACAAACCGAGGACGATATTTTCCTGATATAGGGTTTATTACTCAAGTAAGGGTAAAAAAGTATCTGATTAGAAGGCTACTTGAGTACTGAGTATCATCTGATCTAATATTTTTAAAATGATGACATCAAACAGACAAAAAATAAGAAGTTATGGGCAAATATTGGTATTTTAAAGACTAAAGGGGAAAAATGTAAACAAATAAACAACATAATTACAGAATAACACATTTTAGGCTAAATTTAGACACAAACTGAGGACATTATTTTCCAGATATACAGGATTTATTTAGTTGTCTGAAAATGTAGCACGTTTAAAAAAGATACCGCGATAATACCGAAAACCGTGATAATTTTGGTCACAATAACCGTGAGGTTACATTTTCACACCGTGACAACCCTACTGGGGAGACCCTGTTAATGAATGTGATTGTAAATCTACTTCATCAGAATCCAAAACATATGGCTCATTAATATTTTCAGAGAGGGATAATTGATTATTATACTATTATGAAATACTTTCCTAGTGTGACTTCTGCTGAAAAGCCATCACATGACTGAGGTCTGAAAGGCACTTGTGGCTGGAACTGAAAGTCCGCTCCTAAGACTAGTCACTTTGCCGTTCAGATGCAGCCACGAAGCACCTTTTCTACTCAAATTCAAATGTGCTTCCTCATGCAGACACGATAGCCACTTTCCAATTTCAACTTAATCTTAAAGCACCAATTTCTACTGCCGTGGCAGTGATTGAAATATGAAACCCTGCATATATACAGCCCATTACAGAGAATACAAGGCTCCAGCTGCTGTCTGCCCGCCCCGGAAACTGAGACGAGAAGAAACAACGGGGATCAGCTCGGCTCAAAACATATTTCTTTTTATTTATTATTCAATAATGCTAAATTGGCCTCTGACCCCCAGGAGGAACTCATGCTAAATTTCCTACAGAAGAAAATAACAGTTATGCTGAATCAGGAAGAAATCAAACAGAATCCCTGTGGCTCGGTGGTACGAGAGGTATAATCAGACTAACTGGTGCATCACCAATTTTAGCGTGGTCTTTTTTCCTTCCCTTTTCTGGGTAAATTACACAGCATATGTCAGTAAGACTTTACAAAAAGGATCCTTTATTAGCATTACATGGTGCATTATTAAGCATTAATAAACAGAGGACATTCATGACATTGTTGACTATTACATGGCAGTGTCTGCTTAGTAATGAATTACCTAATATTAATATTAAGCAGTTGTTAATACTTTATAATTTCTCTATATATTATATATTATATATTATATATATATATATATATATATATATATATATATATATATATATACATACTATAGACAATTGAATAAAGTATTAACAACTGCTTAATACATAATGTGACGGGTAGCATAGGCAATATGCACCTTTTTCAATGAATGTGAGTATTAAATATGTATTGTTTATTTATTTATTCTATACACATTTACTCATTTGATGTGTTTGGTTTTCAATGGAGCAATGGACAGGGTGCAATTTAAAAGTCATGTCCTCCTTTTAAACAAGGAAAAAGGGATTTTAGTTTAAAGGTTAATTATTCTTTTTTTTTTTTTTACCAAACACCAATAAAGTGGGCTACTGAATTTGTTTTGGCAAGAACGGGGTAAATCAAAATGTTGAAGGACACTTTATTTTTTTGAAGGCTTCGAGGCTGCTTCAGCCCTTCACTAGTTAAGTTTGATGACTATTGATACCATCTAACCCAGCTCAGTAAGCCGCTCAGTGTTTTGGGGGGGTTGTAAATGCTGAGCTACAGCTCTACAGGAACCTGGCTCAAGGTTAGCACCATGCCGTCAGTCATGTCCAATGGCTGGAGCAAGCCAAGCTCCCCACTCCTCAAGTGGCTGCCAGAGAACACTCACCAAGGTTATGCCTGTCGGAGGCAATGACTATTACACTCATCTCAATCAAAGTCCTTCACAGAACTTTGAGCAGTCGGTCCTGCGTGTGCTTCAGCTTAGAAAAATAAGAATGTTGACTCTTCTGGAAAACAGTTTGAGGTCACACGGCAGCACCTGAACTTTACAGCATAGCAAAATAAAACATCTTGAATTATTAATCAGCAGTTAATCAAGTCTTCAATTAATTAATTAAGATTACCACCTACAGAGGAAAACAGATGAACATATTTGCATATTATTTTGGAGTCTCAGCGGGGACTCAGGCAGCGATAGGAATTCCTGAGGTGGCTGTATAGGATGGAATAAGTCAGTGCTTTTGGTGTTTATAAAAAGAAGAATTAAGCACATCTTTAATGAGACAGGCCTGTGTATGGGTCTCACAAGAGGAAAATGATTTATGGAGAAAAAGTGAAATTGAGAGAAAAGCTATTCTAAATCATTTTTCAGCAAATGGTTTGAAACACTTGCAGCAACAATAGAACTCTCAGAGGAGGAAGCATTTCTCCTTGCCTTGTACCTGTAGACAACATCTCCTCAGTCAACAGTGGTTCATTATTAATGACGATGTACGGCAATGACTGTGCTTAAATACCAAACTAATACAGCACAGACAAATGAATGCATCTCCATGTCCCCGAAGTCACTCTTAACAAAATTAATCTTGTGTTAATGACAATAAATTACAGCACTTTGCTTCCACAGGAAACAATCTATAAGTTAGCTGACAAGCAATGTAAATGTGTTTGTGCAGCATAAATCACCAGCTTGCAATTGAACACCTGTGGATTTTCTAAATTAAAACAAAGCCTCTTTCATCCGTCCCATCTGCTCAATATTTCGCAGATAATTTTAGAAGATCTTTTCAGTGTGATATCATCCACAAATGGAGGAATATGATGGATACCAGTGGGGTAGAGCAGTGGTTCTCAACCTTTTTTTCACGAGGACCCCCTTTCCTGTGTTCAAGACCAGCCAGGCCCCCCCAACCACTGCTTAGCTGATTTGTGGCCAGTAAGTAAACAGTGTGGTCTTTTTTTAATGCTGGAGGCTTTCAGAATATGATCAAGCTGTGGCATTTGCCTATGGATGATTGTGTGTGGTGTACTTGTGCAGGCTGTTTTTCTGATCACTGAAACATCCTCTATCTCCAGGGGGCAGCGGCTCCCTCTCTCATCAACCATGCCCAGTCAATGTGACTGTCACTCCCAATCTGCACTGAGAGGAGCCTGTGCCTATTTTTATAAATGTATTCATATTCATTAGTCCTGAGTGTCATTCATAGCAGCAGTTCTTTAATGTGGCGCATAGCCATCAGAGGCTGGAGAAGCCTGCCTCCTCTCATCTCACAAATTAATAACAGAGGCAATCACTGCAAAGGTGCCTTCTGTCAAACAACAATAGCTCCTGATTTCCATCAACTGCACACTTCCTCATTTCTACTGACATCCAGTAAAAAAGAAGAAAAAATTATTGGTCCCCCCCTTCAGGAATCACAGCAAGAACACAATCATACCAGCCTTTCTAATATGAAATAATTGATTTAAGTGAGAATTAATTACAACCTTTTTTATGCCCACTGACCCTGTGCAACACTCTGCCTCATAACATCCTGGAGTCAGTCGGTTAATTGTGCAGAATAACTGATGTGAATGTGAGCTGTTAATGAGAGCAATTAGGCAACACACTCAAGCCAAATTTAACTTCACCCGTCTGTGAAGAGAAGGCCGTACTCTGACTTCATTGGTTGGTAGGCGTCACGTAAAGTATGTGATAAACTAATTCTATTCTTCCAACTAGTCAAGGTCTTATGAAGAGTAATAAGGATGTTTTTCTTAAAACTCAACTGTATCAATAAGAAATGATTTTCTTTGTTGTGCAGATGCACTTTTTTGTGCCCCGTTTTGGGCTCAGTGCTTTCTTGAGTAATGGAAGGTGGTTGCTTCTCACAGCCTCGCCATGATTTTTTCATGCCCATTGTTTCTGCTCCACCCCACTTTAAATCAAGAACACAAAGCAAACCCTGCAGTACTTCACTCTGGACAGCATTAATAAAACAAGCTTTCAATGATGCAGAGCAGAACACCACAGCTACGGTGCAGCAGTGATTAAAGCTTTTAAACACCACCACCCTTTGAGTTTACATATGTCTCCACAGCAGTCTGTCGATAAGACAGCTCACATTTTTATTCATCTCGTCATTGTCAGCATTCCTTACTAATGCAGTGGGTTCATTTAACTAATATACACATTTGGTAAGAAAATCAGAGCATTTGGAATGAGGTCTATAGAGGATGAGAAACATATGAGGGGTCAGGGGCAGCAGTAGGTAGGGATGGGTACCGAATTCTGTACTTTTTAACGCACTGACCGAATTTCATAGTACCAACTGAGTACTGATTCATGTCATATGAAACGGTGCCTCGTTTCGGTACTTGTGCCATGTGCTGGGATTCTTTGGAGCAGAGACACAGAGAGCGGCAGCACTGACTATTCATGAGCTCCGGTAAGCTGCGTCCTGCACACGGCACAGTAACATTCTCAAATTGGCGACACTCAAAAAATATAAAATGAACACATGTCCATTTATATCGTCTCTAGTAATTTCTGTTTTTAATTCAAGGCTGATGCATATAGACCAGACGCGCTCTGCCGCTGCACCCGTGGTCCGGTGACTCCATGACACCGGCGAGACTGGGCAGCATAACGTGCACACCGCTATTTTTGCGGTCAGTAGATCCATTTGATCTGCTTAGTTAAAAATGAACACATGTGGATAAAAAAGAGAAAGCATGCAGCAGTTTTTCTGGAAGAAAGAGAGGAGATGCAGGAAGATCAGAGACAGACACGACAGGAAAATAGAAAAACATCCATCCATCCATTTTCAGCGACTTATCCTGAGTCGGGTCGCTGGGGCAGCAGTCTAAGCCGAGATGCCCAGACTTCCCTCTCCCCAGCTACTTGGGCCAGTTCTTCTGGGGGAGTCCCAAGGTGTTCCCTGGCCAGCCGAGAGACATAGTCCCTCAAGCGTGTTCAGGGTCTTCCGTTGTGTCTCCTCCCAGTTGGACATGCCAGGAAAACCTCACCAGGGAGGAGTCCGGGAGGATTCCTGACCAGATGCCAGAGCCACCTAAACTGGCTCCTCTCGATATGGAGGAACAGCGGGTCTACTCCGAGCCCTTCCCGGATGACCGAGCTTCTCACCCTATCTCTAAGGGAGAGCTCAGCTAACCTGTGGAGAAAACTAATTTCGGCCGTTTGTATCTGCAATCTCATTCTTTTGGTCATTACCCAAAGCTTGTGATCATAGGTGCGCGTAGGAATGTAGATCAACTTTGCTTTCTAGCTCAGCTCTCTCTTCACCACGACAGACCAGTACAGCACCCACATCACTGCAGATGCAGCACTAATCCGCCTATCAATCTCACGCTCCATTTTTTTCATCAATGGTGAACAAGACCCCAAGATACTTAAACTCCTCCACTTGAGGCAGGACCTTGTCCCTGACCTGGAGAAGGCATTCCACCATTTTCCAATTTAAGACCATGGTCTTGAATTTAGAGGAGTTTATTCTCATTCCAGCCACTTCACACTCGGCTGTGAACCGCTCCAGCAAAAGCTGGCGATAACTGTCTGATGAAGCCAACAGGACTACATCATCTGCAAAAAGCCAAGACTTGATCCTTAGGCCACCAAAACAGATCCCTTCAACACCTTGGCTGCACCTAAAAATCATGTCCAAAAAAAAAAAACTTATCAATGATAAAGAGCAGCCTTGGTGGAGTCCAACTCTCACCGGAAACAAGCTCGACTTACCGCCGGCAATGTGGACCAAGCTCTGACACTGGTCATACAGAGACGTAACAGCCCTTATCGAAGAGCCTGGTGCCCCATACTCCCGGAGTATCCCCCACAGGACTCCCCGGGGGACGCAGTTGAACACATTCTCCAAATCCAAAAAACACATAAAGATTGGTTGGGCGAACTCCCACGCACCCTCCAAGATCCCCCTAAGGGTATAGAGCTGGTTCATTGTTCCACAGCCAGGAAGTAAACCGCATTGTTCCTCCTGAATTAGAGGTTTGACAATCCATCGGACCATACTCTCCAGAACCCCTGAATAGACCTTACCAGGGAGGCTCAGAAGTGTGATCCCTCTGTAGTTGGAACACACTCTGCAGTCCTCCTTTTTAAATAGGAGGACCACCACCTCAGTCTGCCAATCCAGTGGAACTGCCCCCGATGTCCACGTTTTCCTGCAAAGCTGGGTCAACCAGCACAGCCCAGCAACATGCATCCTTAAGGAACTCTGGGCGAATCTCATCCACCCCCAGGGCCTTGCCACTGACGAGTTTTTTGAACACCTCAGTGACCTCGGCCCCAGAAATTGGAGAGTCCAACTCAAAGTCCCCAGACTCTGCTTCCTCACTGGAAGGTGTGAGGAGGTCTTCGAAGAATTCCGTCCACCTATCCACAACATCTCGAGTAGTGGTCAGCAGCACACCATCACCACTGTAAACAGTAACCTCCTGAGGTGCCGGATGGTGGACCAGAATCTCCCCAGAATCAGAATCAACTTTATTGTCAGTGCCCCAGCATCCTGAAGCATAGAAATTTGTCTCCGCAGCACAGCCTGACCAATGTTACACACACAAACGTGGAACAAAAACAGAGACAGGCAGACCACGAGAAAAAAAGGCATTCCACAGTTGATCCAAACAGGGGGTAGCTTTGCTATGCAAAAAACACCTCAAACATCTAATCACAAACATCAACAACTCACACACGAGACTCCAATAGGAAGGCAGGAGGGCGCTGGGAACCTGTTCCCCCCAGAGAGAGCAGCCGTCTTTAGGCGCTCGTTCACGGTTGAATCACAGGTGGGAGGGAGATTGAGGGAGAGTGAATAGTACATTGACTCCTTCAGTTGATGTCCTCGCCAGGCTTAGTCCACCATTCCAAAGGCAGGGGGTAGGTCAGGTTTTGACAGCATCTGTCTGCATTCCTTTGTGGTGGATATTTTTTCTCGCAGCTCAAGGCTACCAGGGTGCCAGATTCAGATAAGAAGAATGGTTTAGGTCAGGCAGAGATAATTTTCTCTCTGCCTTTCAGTCTTTAAGTGATCATTCCGGTTCCCCAGTGAATCCAATTTTGGGGTTTAAACTTGCCGATACTGTGCATTGACTTTCTCCAAGATCACATCCATCTTGCACACTAACACCCGGACCACAGCTACAACCTCTACCTTACAATCCACTTCAAGTAACGTCCCAGTCTGAACAGTTTCCACATGGAGACTGTCCATGGGTACGGGTTGCCCTACACTCCCGTCTTCCCAATTTTCCAGAATACCTGAAATCCTCCCACTCCAAACAGAAGAAATCCAGTAATCATCAGCCCAAAATCCACGATGTCCTCCACGGACAGCTAGGGGAGGCATTTGATATTCCACTCCTTCTCTATCCCCTGTGGACAAGTAGGAGCCCTCTGCTCCGTTCTCATTGTTGAAAAAATCTTGTTGATCGCGCTTAATGACCAGTTAATCAAATCCATGATTTAATAAAAATAGAGTTTTCAGGAGGAATGCAGAGAAGTGCTCTGTAGGGAGACAGGACAAGAGCCTTGGGAAAAAAGATAAGGGAGAGAAAAGAGAAGCGTCTGTACTCCACGGTTGCCAGAAGAAGAAGCCATATGGATGTCTTGCTCCATGGGCTTACCAAACTCCTCCCACGCCAGTGTTTTGCGTCCATGACCATCTGAGTCGAATTCTGCTTGTACTGCCGGTATACATCAGCTGCCTCTGGAGTCCCACTGGCCAAAAATACCCAAAAGGACTCTTTCTTCAGCTTGACAGCATCCCTAACTGCCATTGTCCACCAGCGGGTTCAGGGGTTGTCATCACGGCAGACACCGACAACCCTGCAGCTGCAACTCCAGTCACCCACCTCAACAATAGAAGCACGGGAAATGGCCCACTAGGACTCGGTGTCCCCTGCTTCCCTCGGGACATGTTTGAAGTTCTGTCGGAGGTGGTAATTGAAGCTCCTTCTGACAGGAGACTCCGCCAGATGTTCCTAGCAGACCCTCACAATACGTTTGGACCTGCCAGATCTGACCGGCTTCCTCCCCCACCATCGAAGCCAACTCACCACCAGGTAGTAGTCAATTGACAGCTCCACCTCTCTCTTCACCCAAGTGTTCAAGACATGCGGCTGCAGATCAGATGAAACGACAACAAAGTAAATCCTCCATCTGCGGCCTAAGGTATCCTAGTGCCAAGAGCACATATAGACACCCTTATTCTTGAACATGGTGTTCCAGGACTTGCACAGAAGTACAATAGGAAAATAAAAACCAAGAAACAAAACAGTTCTTGAAAAATAAACTGTAGGTAGATTAATTTTACTACACATTTTTACCTTTATAAAGCAATAATTTATCAGCATATTTATGTCTTTGATACAAATCAGATCACCTTCAAAACTCAGTACCATGCCCGGGGCAAAATAGACCCCTGTCAGGTATTTTAAGTTGAGGTGCTTTTTGGTTTTAAATTAGACTTTTTCTTTCATTTGCACTAAAGTCCAAAAATAAAGAATTTATGTCATTTATTACCTGACTGTTCAAGCTATTTCACAAAAGTGTTCTGTTTGTTAAAGTAGCTTTCTGGAGTTTTTCCCTTTCAGGAATTATGTATGATTTTTCAGAAATCCATAAAGGTGATTGTCTTATCATGTACTGTGATATAATGTAAACAATACTTCTTTTTTATTTTTTGCTAAGCACACCCCCTGCCCCGCAGAGCTCCATGCAGTAGGAAACAGCGCTGACCAGAACGAACCAAAAGCGTTAGACTACCGCTTACGTGCTTCTAATTAAAGGACGTACCTCGGCTGATGCAGCGTTGATAAACGTTTCACAAGTGTTTAAAATATGAATATATGAAAATACAACATGACATGTGAATAATATTTGTAAAATGTGTAATGTGTGTTTTCATTTCTGCAGTGGGACAAACTCACCTCACAAAGAGTGCAGCTTGGTTTATGCTTGACGCATTCACTTTCCGCGCGGTGATGCGGCTCGCGGATGGAACGCGCTTCACAACTCGCAGCGTTTATGGTTCATGCGGCTCGTCTCTGCGGTGAGCCAATATTCTCCCAAACTGAACGGGGCAGCATGGAGCTCTAAGGCATGCATCCAACACTACACCATAGTAGAAGTAGAAATTACTGTTTACAACATGGCATTCCAGCATTTATTAACAGCGTCCTCGTCTTTTCCGACAGTGCGAGCTATTTCTCTCCAAGAATTATTAACAACATGTTGATCACGGTGATCTTTGAGAGCTGAATCATACAAATGTCTGTATTTACCAACCTCTGCCATACTAGTTCTTGCCAGTCCGCCATGTTTGTCCGCGTCCGTCCGTCCGCGTGGTTAGAAAATTTTCTAGTTGCGCGGTGCGGAAAGTTTGGGCCGTGCGGAGGCCAGGTGGAGGGGCGTGGTTGTTAAAATGATGTAACTTTTCCGTGCTGAGCCGAGCAAACTTCGCGGACGCGTCAAGCATAAACCAACCTTAAGACGACAACGAGGAGATGGACGAGAAGCAGGAGGAGGAAAGAGAGGAAGAGGAAACAACAGAGGAAGAGGAATAGATGGAGGTCATGCTGGAGGTAGAAGAAGAGGAAGAGGAAGACGAAGACACGAAGGTGCTCAAAGAGGACCAAATCTGATGAATGAGATCCGCGCAACACTGGTTGACCGCATTGTCAACCACGGCCTGATGCTGAGGGAGGCTGGACTGCGAGTACAGCCAAATCTAAGCTGATACACAGTGGCAAGTGTGATGGCTTGAAAATAGGTACTGTACAAATATCACCATATCAAAAACATCTGCAGGTTTCAGTAACTGCTTTACAGTACCGTATTCTATGCCGTATCAGCACATCCGTGGCCACAGGGCTATAGCCAATGTCCCAGGGCAACGTGGGGTAAAATATAACACTCTATGCTGCCATTACACAGAATGGAGTCCTCCACCACCATGCCCATTTGGGCCCTTACAACACACCACTCATACATTCTTGGACCAACTGCACAACGTAACAACAGAAAATCAAATCCATCATATGCAATATATTTTTGTCTGGGACAATGTGTCTTTCCACTGCTCTGGTTCGGAAATGGTTTCAGCAACATCCACATTTCATCGTCTTATATCTTCCACCATACTCTCCATTCCTCAACCCTATAGAAGAGTTTTTCTCGACATGGCGTTGGAAGGTATATGATTTCCGTCTCCAGGCTGAGGTACCCCTCATCCAAGCCATGGAGGAGGCCTGTGACCAGATGGAGGTAGCAGCAATACAAGGATGGATTCGTCATTCACGGCGTTTCTTTTTAAGGTGTCTTGCTAATGACAACATTGCCTGCGATGTTGATGAAATTCTCTGGCCAGATCCAGTTAGGCTTGTGTTTTTTTTTTGTTTTTTTTTTTTTGGTAACAGTGAACTTACAGTACAATACGTAAAGTGACATGTTGTTACAGTACTATGAATCTCCATATCAACATTTTGGGGATGTTGAGAAATAAATGAGTTTCTTCAGGGTGCAACATTGGTCTTGTGTAATGTTTGGTGGATTTACTTTATGTTTGTACTTTGTTGATGGTAGCCTGCTCTAATCATAGGGAAGTAGAAGTGCTAAAAGTGTTTTAGGTTTATCATAGCAGAGTGTAACTCGTGCAAACAGAGTATGGTAAATGTGAAACGTGTGTTTCTTATGGTCAAGAAGTGTGGTTTTTAAACATAAGTGTATAGTTTTTACAAGAGTGTATAATTATGCAAAGGATCTGTATTGTTTTGCTAATTGGGTGTGTGGTTGTGCTATTCTGTGTACTGTTCTGAAAACACAGGCCCTGTTTTGAAAATCGTGCTTAAGCAATCCAAATCAACTGTAACTGACAACTAATGAAATTCCTAAATTTTGCATCTCAGTATCTCAGAAAATTAGAATATTCACTACGACCTATACAAAAAGGGCACGACACATTACTAAAGAGGCTGTTCACAGAGCTCTGTGTCCCAACACATTAATGAAGAGGCGAAGGGAAGGGCAAGATGTGGTAGAAAAAGGTGTGTGTGTGTGTGGTAGAAAAAGGTGTGTGTGTGTGTGTGTGTGTGTGTGTGTGTGTGTGTGTGTGGTAGAAAAAGGTGTGTGTGGGGGGGGGGGGGGGAGATATGTGTGTAAAGACAATATATGTGAAATAAAGTAATATTTGTGTGTGTGTGAGTGTGGAATGTGTGTGTGTGTAAGCAAAATGCATGTGTATGTGAGTACACGACCCAACAGCGACAAGATCATTCCCAAAATCTATGTTATCTACCTGACACCCTAACGGTTTCTCTACCTGGAAAAAGGGAACGTTTTCTGTCCGTATGAAATATGAGTGTCAGAATCATCTCTGTTCATGATTTGCCCCTATAAGGTAATGACTGCAACCTCTTGAGCGATTGCAAAAGTGGATTTAAGGCATTTTAATTGAATTTCATAAAGTTAAACACCAACTAGAGCAACTTCATTAAACTGATATAACTCTCCAATTTCTGCAGTCCCCACAGGCGCAGAGCATGTCCGCCACTGTGACAGTAGATGTGCTCAAGCATTATCTTTCACAGAACTACAGAATTGCTCTTTGAATGAACTCCCCGACACACACACACACACACACACACACACACACACACACACACACACACACACACACACACACACACACACACACACACACACACACACACACACACACACACACACACAGGCACAAATGTAAACTTAAATATTTTGACCAGCATTTTGTGAGAGATTTGAGGACAGCGATGATGAAACGTGACCCGAGGTTTCAGCACCACCAGTCAGAGGAGCTGCAGCTGCATCATGCTCATATGGGGAAGCTGCTCGCAAGCCAGCTTCTTCTAGTTTTGCCGTAATGCTTTTGATTAATTCAGGCATCACAAATCAGTTTTGAGCTATCATATGTACTGTGTGTCACATATGATGTAGATCCAATTTGGCTTGAGTCTCCAGAGTAAAGCTCTGTGTCAGCCCAGAGTGGCTTCATGCGTCCGCTGCATCTTCCATCTGGAGGCTGCGTGGGCCATCGTTGTCAGAAGGCCTCCTGGTGCACTACAGTACATGTCCCTAACAGGGGACGCCTGGACTCATTTGTTTAGTTCCTTTACTCAGGCTCTGTGACGAGAGGAGACAGTGGCTGAGGCAATAGGGACATGGGAGCCCCCTGCAGAATTAAACAGACTATGTCTCAAGCTCCACTGACAGGAAATCTCACTCAGATCACAAAAGGCAGAACTGATTGTGCCTGACAGGTGCATCCACTTCCCCCAGACACTAAGCCTTTGTGTGGTCTGGAATACTTGTGTGTAAGCATCTGAATATTTGGAAAGTCAACGGGCATATCGGTGGCTGTGTCTCGTTATTTTAAGCATTCCTGTCTTGAAATTGAAACTGACCTTTACATGGATTTTACTTTAAAATTTAGCTTTTATTTTCCAAATGAGGGGGAAAAGTACAAGGAAATCAGTGAAATAAAGGGGCATAAAAAGGCTGGCAGTGGGAGAAGTGGAAGGGTTACTGTTTAGGCTCAATCTGGGCACTCTAATCACTCTGATCCCCCCATTTGACTGTCAGCTGTTTCCTAGCCACCATTGGATCTGCACAGACTTTAGGATTTGTGCGACTGCACAGCACAGCGATCCCTGTTCCAGTGTTGTGTCATTTTCTTTTCTTTCCGGGAAAACTCCACCAGCCCACATGTTAACATTACCTGTATTTTAATGTCTTCTTTGTTCCTCTTTCCCTTCCAGGTCACTGCATTTTGCAGCGATGGCAGAGAGATAGGTTAACCTGGAAACGATCTGGCACAGAGAGCCTTCAAAACGCGATGCTTCTTTCTGCAAAATGCTTATTCTGAGTCTAGTAGTCTATATGAAACGTCCCACTTCCATTACAGAAGTGATGACAAAAGTTTTATTCAAATAATAGTTTCATAGATCCAAAATAGGCACTGTACCAGATCCTTTTTGCTCATTTTGTTGCCCTGGGACTCAGTACATGTATTCATGCCGTATGGGAATGCCCTGGGGTTCAGGAACTCTGCGTTAAAGTATTTCCTCGTGATTTATTTGGTGTCCCTCTCCACTTAGATCCTGATGTTCATTCAGTGAATGATGACTCACAGCTCCCACTTTGAGAAAACCTATAGAATCAGGTTTTTACGATTGACTGCAACAAAGAAAATCATAGCTGATGGTAACTGCCTAACAACTTGTCTTTTGTGCACTGGCTTCGATTATGTGCACTGCACAGCCAAAAAAAAAGTCACCACCTGGATTGCACTAAGCAAATATGAGTCTCCGTTTGGATAATTACTGCATTGGCTGTCTATATGCTTATTCTTTATATCGTCCATTTATATTTACCCCCGACTGGTGCAATGAGTTGCTCCTCATTTCTTAAACAACCATATGGAAAGACACATCTGCTGGTTGTGGAGAAGTGTGTGAGAAGGGTCAGATCGTCGGCGTGCATCAAGCAGAGAAAACATCTGAGATTGCTGAAACGACTGAAACTGGGTTAAGAACTGTCCAACGCATTATTAAAACTGGAAGGATAGTGGGGACCCATCGTTTTCGAGGATGAACTGTGGACCAGACAAAAGACCCTGGATGATTCTGATGGAAAATCACTTCAACATTTTGTGAAATTAAATCAAAGAAAAGCTACAGTAGAACTCAGGGTTATGTTTAAAAGTGAATGTAAACGTTTTTCCACCAGCACCATGAGAAGGGAACTCAAGGGATTGGGACTGAACAGCTGATCACTAATCAGTGAGGCAAACTGGGAAAAAAGGCTTCAGTTTGCTATGGAGCATCACGATTGGGCTCTGCATTAGGGCTGGTCAATAATCAATAATCATATTTATCTACTGATAGACGTGTGGTGCAATAAAAAGTGGGTAGATAAAAACTTGGATAAAAAGGGTTCCTTTTCTTTTCTTATAGCCTATCAGGTAGCTTTATACTGGACTCGTCAATGACCAATTACAACACAGATCCAGGCACGCTCCGTCACCAAGCCCTGCCCTCGCAGAACTAAACGGACAACATGTGACTTAAACAAGACGTCTCAGCAAGAAGAGGCGAAATCCCAAAAGAATCGTTTGGTTTTTACAAGTCCTTTGCTAAATGTGTTATGGGAGCTTGGGCCAAGCAGTAATCATGACGTTAAGTGGTTTCCTGGTAGTTTAATAAGAGGAGTAATGCGACCAGCGCGCCGACGCGTGGATAGACTCCAGAGGGTTAATGCAACACTGGATGGAAATAAATATTGTGACATTGCAGAAGCTTATTGAAACAATGACTCAGCGAGCAGGGGCGGATTTAGGACTGAAGAAGATCTGGGGCTTAACACACACGCGCGCACGCGCGCGCGCACACACGTAACATGCACTAGTCTTTTCATAAAACATTCGGGGCTTGAGCCCAAGTAGCCGGGCCTAACGTCGCCGCTGTCAGCGAGTGTGTGCTGCAGTCAAACCTAAAGGCGGTCCAACAAAATATTAGTGTGTGACCTTTTTTTTCTGGGCGCAGACTGTTTTTTTGGCAGGGCAGTTTAGTTACATTGTCTATGTGGGACTTTCAACAGCAAGAATCAATAATGCAACTTCAAATACCACAGTATCTTGGATGTACTTAGTAGGGCTGAACGATTAATTGCATAAGCAATTAAACTGTGATTCGACAAAAGTAGATTTTCTAATCGCAAAGGCTGGCAGTGAGCACAATGCTAATATACATGGAAAAACTCATACGGATGCTAATATCGCTAATTACATTCTTACAAATGACAAATTAGAAATGTGTTAAATGATTACATTTGGAGTCTAATAAAAAGTAAAAACTGCCACCTGTCGAATAAGTACAGACAGATATTTTAAAGCTAGAAAACTCCACTGAGTTTTGGCTAGCGGCCATGGATGTAACTGAACTACGGAAGCTCTGCATGGACAAGGCATCAAAAACACAAAAAGACTAAAATAAATGGGCACACTTCTTTCCTGCTAATAAATATTCACAGTTGATGCTAATACCTATGCTCCTTCAAGGGATGTTCTCCTGGCTGCAAATTATTGCACCTTCAAACACAAAACTGTGTCTTTACTTGTGAGTGTTTATGTATTTGTAGACAAATAAACGTGTTGATATGATATGTGGATAAATATGCAGATACGTAAACTTATTTGTATTCAGTACAAGTTACATAGATGTTTTTGATTCGCTTAGTTGAAAAACATGAGAGAAGCCCCTTGAGAAAATAATCGTAAATTAAATCGCAATTTCAATATTGGAGAAAAAAAATCACAATTAGATTACTTTCCAGAATCGCTCAGCCCTAGTACTTAGTACATAACCTCAAGAGATTACTTTTAGACTAAAAATATGATAGACTGCCTGGTGGGCACTGGAGAAGGGGTGGGAAGGGTAGGTTTGGGGCTTTTATGAACAGCAAAGTTGTTCATGAATGTGAAGCATGTTCTGGTAAGTTCCGCATGTCCCTAATAAAAAATTATATTTTCATCTTTTTACTATGAAACAGAGACTATGAAACAATCTGGGTGCATTTTTGTTGATGCATGTTCATATACATTCTCATTGCTGCTGTGTGCATCTACAAGCATGTATTAAAGCAATAAAGAAGTTTCATTTGATTCCTCTTTCAAGTTGCCTTTGAAATTTGAATAAGTAGGCAAATCTATCAGCACAGGATCTCTTTCATCCTTGTCAGTATTGGTTTCCTTCAGAGGTGCAATGCGCCACAGATTTCCCACTTAACCTCTAAGGAGCTCTTCCCAACTGATTCTAAATCATTCCATGCAAAAACACACACGGCGGACTTGATTTGCATATTGACAAATTCATGCTTCATTGCCAAACACCGGCTCTCCCAGAGCTCGTTATTATTAATCTTGCATGCAGGTAAAAGAATAAAGGCCCAAAGTTCCTCAGTTTACTGATTTCAATAAGAGCTGGTGGGCTGTATTGACTTTTGTGAGTACTGTATACTTTGTTTCATTCAGTGGAACAACTTAAAGGGGTCCTATCTGAAAAATCCATTTTTATGAGGTCTTTACTATGTGATATTGTTACTTCCTAATCAAAACAACCCCCAACCCGTGTTTGGCTGCATTAATGCATTTTCCTGAATCAGCTGCAAATTTAGAGTTTTACTTTGAAATGAAAACTACTTGAGTCCCCCCCCCCCCCCCCCACACACACACACACACACCGAATCTGGTCTGGTCTCGGTTCAGACACCTGGATAATCTGACTTCTGCATTGGGGACAAAACACCACTGTGAAACATGTATGTGGTCTACAAAGATGCACATGATGGTCCGCACAGGATATGTATGTTAGGCAGCTTTTGTGTTGTAACAGCCTTGGTTCGGTGGTTTGAGTGCCAGAATGGCATGTAGTATTGTGCTGGTTTGTCTCCAGTTGAGCGGGTAACTTTTTCTTCTTTTTGAAGCCACTGTCATGTTTTCAACCCTTTATTGGTAAACTGTTTAAGGACTAATCTTTTTCCTTTTTTTACTTTTTTGTTTATTTAGCCAACGTGAGTCCATGTGAGGTGAGCAGAATCAGTCAACTAAGATGCTGCTTGTGCATGACCAAACTCAAAGAGAGAGACGGAAAATATTTTGCAGAAAATAATCAATTAAACTAAAATATAAATAAATTAAATCCCCTTCAGCTGCGGCTACATAACTTACTGGCAACACCAGGAGTCGAACTAGCATCAGCACATGGCAAAAAGAGGTGCATGGCAGGTGCTTAAACCACCGGACTACCATAGCCAAAACAACAGCAGGCTTGACTAAGATGCTCTTGTCGCGTTTTGGTGGAGTGTGAGTGGGCGGAGTTTCACTGAAATATGCCGTTAATTTCCAGGTATAAATTCAGGCTGACGAAACTAACTCTTAAGATAAATGGCATCTCAATAGTGCCAACGGTAATAATTTATCACATTATTTTGCCTACATTTAGCATGATACGGCTTCTTAAAAGCCTTTTTATTTCTTTAAGGTCTTTGATATAATTTATTTCAATTAAGTTCTTTCATATTTCCTTGGAATCTAAATGAAAATATCGGAGCATAGCCTTTCAGTTTAATTCTGACAGTCAAAAACATAACAAAATAGAGAAATAAAAACTGTAAGCATCTCCAGATTAGAAGCAGTGTGAGGCAGACTTCCACCATATGCTTTCAGTCTTTTATGTCTTGTGCAGAGGGGCCAAGGAAAGGTAATCCGAATGTGACGTGAGCCATAGAGAAGAAGCCTGCAGTGCCATTGTCAGCTCCTGTCAGCATCACACTTTTTAACTGACACTCGGCTGATGTTACAGGCAAGGACAGTGATCAAAGATACGTGTACGCTGACGTGCCGTCGTGCCTCAATGACAACCTGCTCCACTCTGCCATGCACACCAGCCTTATCAACAAACACAAAAGCACCTCCTGAATGAGACTGTTGCTATGAATTTTGTTAGATTCATCCCAAATGACGCTTTGGCATCTCAACATTTCCACACACAGCCCCCCCCCCCCCCCCCCCCCACCCCCCCACCCCACCAGCTCCCGGTGTCTCTTGTTGCACATTTGTTTCTAGCAAAGGTTGATTGGTGTCAAACTAAGATGGAACTGGTGAGGGCGAGGAAGAGGAAAGATGGCAGGTGCTTGGAAACAAAATCAAGTATGATATTAGATCCCATGTGTCCAAGAGCAGGACAATGGGGGGTGAGAGTAAGCTCAAGTCATGATCAATACGGAGCATAAAGTATTGAGATGCAGCTAGAGGCTTCTTGCCAGGGCCCCCAGAGAGTCCACTGGGCCTGCTGCTTAGCAGTCGAGCAAACTCAGCTTTGCAGATTTTCATACGAGAGCTTGTTTCTACGACATGAACTGGAATAATCTCCAAACCTACTGACCTTTGAACTCCCTTTATGAATTAAAGAAGCAACATGTTTGTTCATTTAGCTTATTTTGTATCAAATTGAATAGAAAAAGCAGGGGTGTGTATCCATTTGCTGAAGTGAGTCACAGCGTTGTAACAGTCTTGGTTTGGGGTCAGCACAAGAATGGAGCAGAACGTCAAGTTGAGGATTTGTTTGTAAAAACACAAAGAAAAATGGATTTGTATGGCCAGCTGTTTTTACTGGGAGAGATAGAGGAAAAGGCTGGCCCTAACGCCACCACCTACATTTCTCTACTTCCTGTCTGCCATTTTATCCACGACACAGGAACACACTCACCAGCTCCCAGGAGGGCCAAGCTGGATGTGAGCAGAGTCAGCGGCACATGATGTTGTAAAAAGCATAGTTTCTCGCCACAGTTCTCCTTCAATTGCCTTTGTGTTGTTTAAATGTTTACACGCAACAGCTCGGGGGCTTCAAGACATATGCTTGATTCGGAATGCTCATTTCCATGGATGAAAGTAGGAATGAACATTTTAAAAAGCTTTTCAGGCTGATTGTTGTTAGGGACTCTTTGGTGAGGCAAAACAGTTTTGCTCCTTGGTGTTTTTTTGTGTTTATTTGTTTAGCAGACGCTTTTATCCAAAGCGACTTACAATTTATAACCTGTAGGGCATGTTGTGATCCTTGGTCAAAAATGATATCAGACAAAACAAACAAATACTGCTGCTTCACCTTCTTTTCCATAAGGTCATTTCAGCTGTCGGTTTCTGTGCTCGCTCGCTGCTTCCTTCCTGAACTCTGGATAGCTGAAGAGCCCCCAGCTCTGTGTCAGATTGATTAGACTTTTAGCTGGGAGAATTAATATGTGAGAAATGTGTATTTTCTGCCTGCAGCACCTCTCCGCTCACTCTCATCTGTAAACAAGCAGATATGGAAACAAAGCCACTCTGGGCTGTGTGATTAAAATCGGCACCAAAAGAAGAAATTGCTTCAAAATTGAAGCTATTACTGAAAAATCTAATTAGGGTATACCTTGGTTAAACAAAAATAATCTACACTTTCATTCAGCAAGACCAGGGAGAGTTGTCTCTGGATAAATAATCCGTCCAACCATGTTTTTGTGGAGTGAAGGTTTGACTCACTACTTCAGTTCACAGAACAGAACACAAGCACAAGCAGGTGCTTAACACCAACGCAGCCAGAGTTGTTCAGGGGGAGTAAAACTTTTAGCCAACTACCCAAATATGTAAACATGCGCGTGGCAAGCACATGGTGCGATAAAACCATTAGCCCTATGCAAATAGCCATTACCAGAGCCCTATGGGCAAACTGCAATTACTAAGCAAAGCGAGAATGCCAAAGCCCTGCAGTTAATATGATTACACTTCCATTAAGAAATATAAACACAGTTTTCCTGCGTAAATGAGCCAGCTGTCCTGAAGCTAAACTCCACTTTTGTTCTTCAACAACAGGGTTGATTGTAATCACTCGAACACATTGTTTGTTGTCTTTTTCGAAATTCATTTCCATTCTAAATTTAGGCTTTTTCATTTTGCTGTGACGTGTTGGTGGATGAAACATTTGGGGGTAACATGAATAAACACGTGTGCACGGCATTTGGCAGCAAGAAGTAAATGAAGGGAAGAAGAATCATTTTAAAACAAGCAGTCAGACATGGAAGCTGCCACCATTCCACCTGAGGCTGGCCTTTCCAGGCATGTGCCATGCTGCAAAGAAAACACACTCTTATGGGCCATTCCCATCTGTACCGGGTCGGCCCGGGCCGGGTAGCCCCAGTCGGCCCCAGCCTGGCCCGGTTGGTTCCACACATCCTTGCCTTAAGCCCATGTGGGCTGATTCTACCCACCAATCAGAGGCTTGCTCTAATGGAAGGTGTGAATTTGCTGTCAGCAGTGGGTGTGTTGGCCCTGGTCGGCCTGAAGCAGACCCCCTCCAGAAGAGGGCTGAGAATGAGCCTTGGTTGGCCCGGAACAATACCAGGCCACCCAGATATGTAAACAACCTACGCTACCCGGCCCGGGCCGACCCGGTACAGATGGAAATGGCCCATTAGTCCAAATTTCAACAGCTGCTGGCTCTCTAGAGCAGACAAGTATTTAACTGACTTGGTTTTAGCAAACAGAGATACATATGTCGCAGTAGGCACCGTGTGTAATTATGCCATGACGGTGGAGAAGTTGGGTGTTTGAATTCGATTGTGTGAACATATATTTCTTATAGAGCTGTCAAATGTTCAGAGATGAATGGTTGCGTCACCATATGCATGAAACCAAAGTGACATGAATGCAATGTGGAAAAAGGAGGAACACAAACTGTAAGTCGAGGTGATTTTTGTACACCTGAGTGCAGATTTATAGCTTTTTCAACCGTTTGTTTTTTAACTGGAGAAGATGTTTGTAATGTTACTAAAATACTAAAATACTTGTTTTGTGCCATTATATAGCTATTGATTTTTCCATCCTTCCTCTTGCATCAACATGGATGAATTATGATGTAGTGCCCTGTGTTACCGGGGGAGTTTTAATCACACAGGGATTCAGAGTGTTTTAAACAAATGCTGTTTTTTGTAAGCACTGTGGATTATCATAAGATTTAAAGATTTGGAAATGGCTGACAGCTGTCAAGCTGCATACTAACGTACGTCCAGAAAATTATAGCAGCTGTCGGTTGGCAGAATTTCAATGCTGCTATCAAGATTAAAGCTCAATAGACAGGAACACGAGCTCTAGCAACTGTGCACCTTCACTCACTCATTCACTCCATTTTTTTTACAGATAGACACAACAAAATGTGAGCAAACGCATGAAGATGGACATAGAGCTCTGCAGCTCTAGGGTATTCAGGAGGAGAAAGGCTGCAAAGAGATGAAGAAAGGCAGAAACTCACATCCATTTACTTGGTATTTCGATTAAAGGATCTACATGAGTCTCTAAATGGCTTGCTGGGTAAAACCTGACGAAAGCTTCCCCTGTGGATCTTCCACACTCGTGCAGTAGAACAGCCATCTGTATTAAACTCAGCAGGAGCATCAATATGAACCTGCTGAAAAACAAGCATGCCGCCTGTTCCCTGGAGGAGCCTGTGTGTCGCCTAATTCCCAACATCCTTAGAGGTCCTCCTCTCTCGGGAAAAGACTACAGCTTCTGTAACTTTCTGCAGAAACATTGCTGTTTTGCCACTCATTTGCAAACAAGGATTCCCTCTTCGGATGAGAGCTGCCTTTTACTTCATGGGAACAAGACTGGGTGCTGAGAGGAGCCCCCTGCAAAGCCCATAACTGTGTCACCACCAAAGATCCCAAAACAGGAATTGTGCACTGCGGTGGGGGGGCCTTCCTCAGCTAATACAGCACACACAGTAATAGGTGCATTTCCCACGAGCCAAGAGTAAAACACAGAAACAGTTTGGGGGGGTTTGGGAAGAAAAGTCAAAGCCCAGTAGCACTCAGCAGATCCTTACCCACTCCAGGCATGTTGGCTTGAGAAAGAGATGCTAATAACAGCTAGAAGAACTGTGCCTTGCATAATAAGTGACGCCTGAGACTCTTTTCAGAGAAGGTTGGGAGTACTTTAGAGCAATGTGAGTTGTTAAAATACAAACATGCACAGGGATTATGCTGCTTTTAGCACTTTGGTGCACTGAGTAGAGTGATGGTGAAACGACGAGTGCTTAGAGGAGGCACCTCTCGGATGAAACCTTCAAAATGTGACTTTTTTTCTTGTGGGACCTGCAGAGATAACTACTTCAAGGACTTGTGCCGTTAAATGTGTATCTTGCAGTTCTGCGTTTCTCTAAAACAAAGCCATGGTCTTGAATGTGTTTGGTTATCAGTCAGAAAGTCAGGCCACAGTCACCTGGAGTGCACAGAAAATCTACATATCTTTACTTCTTGTTGTGACACACAGCAGTTTTGTTTGTATTCAGTCACGATTTATGAAGTTAGGGTGTTTTTGCTCTCCACACCTCTCAGACCTTATTTAGCAGATCTCATTTTCTCCTGACCGCAGCCAAGAGGTCAACGGCAGACAAGTCAGGAGTCGTAACAGTTTCACAGTGACTGTTGGGTATCGTGATCATGCCTGCCTCCCCTTATTGCTGACTGTGGTGGACATGAAGAAAAGCCAGCATGCTGTGATTTATGCACTCTGCAAGATGCACATTAGTTTCGCAGTCTGAACGCAGAAGCGGTGCAACACAGCCTTGAAACATCTGCTCTGCTTTGCTGACCCACAGTGGTGTCATGTACTTACAAGTTAATGGCTGTCTATTAGCCAGTGATGCTCCCAGCTCCACAGGCTCGCACAGCTGGCAGCAAAACCACAAGTGAAATCGCTTAACTGACTTTAGGAATATGATGAATGGCCGATTTATTTATTTACATATTTAGAGGCTGTAACAGTGTTCCTGTGTTTGTTTTAAACCCCTCTGATGCACACAGACAGGTTATTCTCCTCCAGACCTTTGGTGGCCAAGTTGCTTTGAATCTTCATCCAGTTCAACAGTTTCTCCTCATAATTGACCAGAGATCTGATCCTCTATTTGCGTCACATTTATTTGGTTTTTCACTTTTGCCAGGCGCAGAAAAACGAGAGAAAAGGAAAGAAAAACTGAGTTTCGCATCTTACCTTGAGCCTGAGCGCCGGGAATAGAAGTCGACAGCATCAGAATCCAACAGGAGACCCACGCCTGTCCAGTTCCACACATGGTCCGCTTTGGTACCGCTGAAGCCCCGCCGCGGGTTCCCCGATGTCTCCACGCTGGAAACATGTTGCGCTGAGGTCGCCACGGGCAGCAGTGAACGGCCAGGTGGCTCCGGATGCTGCTGCTTCTCCCACTGCCGATGTGCTCGCCCGGTTCTGTGCGTCAAGGCTGCTCCTCTCTGCTGATGGGGTGAAGTTACCGGGGGAGGGGGGTGGGTGAAAAGAGAAGACTCTTTAGGGGAGCGCACGCAGGCAAGTCCCGCATGAGCGAGGCGGAGTCAGTCCAGTTGAAATGATTTGGCTGTCAAGTATGTGGGGCTGGGTATTGACATCACTGCAATCCAAATGACCACAAAACACGAATACAAATGCCAAGGATCGAAGTAATAAGCTGAAAGTGTTTCAAAGACAAAACTTGATGCCCAAAAAAAGACTCTTGGGTCAGAGTTACAACAACTTCCACGGCCATGCTTGGTTCCTTTGTGTGGCAGATGTTATGACCACAAAGCCAAGCACATCCTTTTATGAATTGATCATCATGTGGCAGCGCGCTCACAAACCTGAGCCCAGGTGCTCTGTGCGCTATTGCCCCCACGTGGCAGGAAGTGGAAGAAAACCCCCTTGGACAGCTGTGATTGACTGTTGACACATTAAACCTTCAGCCAGGACGACAGAAAACAACCTGATGGCTGTGTACTTTTTAAATAACGAATTAAGAAAAAAATACTGGCTAAAACCACTGTTATGCAAATGTTTTGGTTCTGCATTAGGCCCAGTTAAACTAACGATCACTGTAGTGTGATCCAGGAATATGTGTGAGATCAAGCAGGACGTCAGACTGCTGCACCCCCTCCATTATCCAGCAAGGGTTTAAAGACGAGTTTGAGTACACAGAAAATTCTGGGCGCTTCACAAACCAGACGAATGTACGCAGCTGCAATGCTATCTTTGTTGTCCTGGCTCCTTTTGAACTCACTGAAAAATGCATGCGGGAAGGTAAGCTTCAAAGAGCTGTCACAGTGCATCTGTATGTCTGCCATTAGATCGTGTGAGTTAAAAGACCAGCAGTAATACAGACTAACAGGGAACATCTGAGCTACTATGAGCTAAATCAAGTCTGCTGTTGCTTCTCCAGGAGTCTGGTTGATGTGTAAACATGGGAGGCGGGATAGTCCTTCTATATTCTTGCTAAAGATCTATTTAAATGCCCCCCCCCCCCCCCCCCAATTTTGTTCTCCCTCCCAACATCTTATGACTTCTCAATGTCAACAGCAGCTCATTCCATGTCATCCTTTCCTCCCTCTTTTATATTTCCTCTCTGCCTCACCCCACTTGCACCGATCCCTACTGATAATGATGTGCTGATTATGAGACTCTCAGGCCAGCAGATTGCTCTCTCCAGTCGCTTTCACATGCAGTGGAAAATTGCTGCTGTCTTGGAGCCCCCACCCTGCTGTGACCATCAGGTAGGTTGACATTAGCAAGCTGCTGGGAGCAGCGCTCAGGCACGAGGGCAGGTGCTCTGTCTATGTCTCCATAACTGCTCAGCAGCAAAGAGGTTGCCTGATGCTACAAGCCATGCTGGGGAGTGGGGGTGTGTGGATGTGTTGGGGACAACACAGGTGGCTGTCCAACAAAACAGTATTGTGGAGCTGACATTTATGCATCCGCGTGCTGAGAATAGGTGCTTTAAATTGCCTCGTGGCATGCAGAACATTACAGTGTTGTACCAAGGACAAGAATCCTAAACAACCGTCCATTATTGCATAAAAGCATACGTTAAATTGCTCCGTGTTCTTTTTTTATAATTGAGATTAATCTTATCATTTACTTAGTAAATTAATAAAAATTGAAAGATTAAAGAGACAATGTGTAGTTTTTACCACTAATTTCTGGAAATATCCATCAAAATGTTGTTGAAAATGAATGAAATGCTGCCCAGTTGTTGAAAAATATTGGCAGCTTCGTAACATATAACCATAAAAATCAGGTCTAAAATACGCGGGTCTAAGTCTCCGGGCGACGCCATATTAGATGCCATGTTTCCCTCTACGGGAGCCTGTGAGGACAAAACGCATTTACTGATTTGTAACAAACAATAACAAAACTTTGGTCATTCTTAAATGTTGTTTTACACATTTACCTCTGGACTTGTTGCCAGTGATGAAAGGGAGTCTGATGTGCTTGTTATTTTGTTAAAGTTTGCACTGCCCAGGGGTTTTTGACCCTAATGAGCATCCATTTGTAACGTCTTACTCCAACACAAAAATGCTGTTTGCTTGTAATGATTTGGGTATGTACTGCCCCCTATCGCCAGCAAAAATACTCACTGTCACTTTAAGTAACTTCATTTTCTGCGATTAATCCATTTGATAAAATCCTCTACTATATTAAACGTGTGGAACACTGAAAAATCATTTTTAATGATGATTTCTGATTATAATTAGTCGCTTTGAGTTCGTCATGCAGGTTGAACATGAAAAGAGTCTCCTACACCTATCCCCTGCTTTAGCTTCTGATAGGAGATAGGCGCTTAAACTCTAGAATTAGAAAAGCCTAATCGGGTTGCTGTTGGTTTATTTTCCAGGAAACATCAGAGAACATTTTGGCTTCTAGAAGCTAACTGTTAGCATTAGCAACACCAACACACAGCAGAACTCCTTCAGGCTTGTGTAATATGTGGAGATACAACATCCACGTTGCAAAGAAAACAGAGTCAGTGGTAGAGTCACAATGCTGTTGACCAATCAGAGGAAAGATGTCCATGAGACTCCACATCCTGTCGTCTGAAGCCAGCCTCTGATGTGGCTCACTTCTAGTTTCTGAAACCAGCCGACACGTTCTCACACCCGAAGCGTTGACAAATGACGCTGGGTGACCAAGCATTCGTTTTCACAGCGGGAGGCGGCACGCTGTGCCAGAGCGTCGTTTTCCGACGGCCGCGGTAAAACTGAGATTTCACCAAATTGTGACCTTTACCCTCTTGCCATTAAACCTTCCCCTCACCCCCATTCTAACCTTAACCCTCTTGTGCATGCAAACCCTTGTTTCTAGTTGTGTCGTACCTCTCCAACACGGTTAACAGGGAGTTTAGAATGAGAAACAGTGTTAAGGTTAGGGTGGGGGTGAGGGGAAGGTTAAATAGCCAGAGGTTAGAAGTTAAATGTTGGTGAAATGTACGTTTTTACCGCAGGTGTTGGAAACCGATGCTCTGGCACAGCGCCGGCTCCCGATGCGTTGGGAATCCCAACGGCTCCAAAAACCCGTCTGGGTTGCATCAGTAAACGGGATTTTGTGACTTTATTATTCAACAACTGAAGAAAGCGAGGAGTATTGCTCTGTCTTTACACTAAGTTGATGATTTTTAAGCTGTGCAATGCTGAGTTTGTGTCCCATCTACTAACATGGAGGAATCTGGACCTCCTGCCAGCCAGTGGCATTGAGCCCTTGGAGGAGGAGATGGTTGTTTAGGCTTTAACCTCCTTTGTTTCACAGTAATGCTATCTGGGTTGAGTGATGCTGTTAAAAGGCATGCAGAAAGAGCTTTGGCATTGTATTGGTCAAGTTTTTCCTTAAAAAAAGAAAAGAGCAACAAAGATGGGCTCTAATGCATCGCTACTTATTTCCTGCTTTTCTGAGGCAAGGCAGCCTGCTGGACGTCCTAGTCTGTTTTTGATTCATTGCTAATTCTGACCTGAAAAATGAAACATTGGAAAAGACTTTGGACCGCAACAGGCACTCTTTCCACAAGTAACGTTCTGCTTTCCCTTGTCAAAATCTTCTGCCTTTTTTCTTGACAGCTTTAGATAAGAGAACCAGATGAACTAAACTGGAACTATTTGTGTTCTAAACTTTTTCTTTTGCATATTTGGATGTTCAAACGTCCTCAGACTAGCAGATGGTTCTTCATTCCCGATGGCGGTCACTTGGCAGGTTACTTTAGTTTACCTTCAGAAGGGCTGCAACCATAATAATAAATAAATAAAGACAGTAAATAAAAATGTATTTCCTTATGATGCACCCCAAACCAAATAGCGTCTTGCTTTAGGCAAAGAAATGCACTGTGGCTCATGAAAGCTGCTCTCTTTCCATCGGCCTTCTTGATTTGAAATGAGTTTGATTGGAGATTGGCTTGGTGCTGCTTTCCTTCTGCATGCAGGTGGCTGAGCAGTTCAACAAGTGACCAGTAAAAAGCTGCTTTTTTAATCTAAGCTCATTTTGGCTTGCCATCATTTGTTTTAACTGTGTTCTTCATTCTCTGCGTTCTGCTGCTGATGTTGTTCAACACACATGATGCTCGTTTTGTAATGTGGTATTTGGGATGAAAACAATAATAACAACAAAAGAATGAGTTCCCCACAACTTCCAGCAAATTGTGCATAGGCGGTGCAGCGTTGTTGCATCAATCATGACAGCTCATCTATAGTAGCTCACAGATAAAATCTGATTTATGCCCAGTAACGGATCCCTTACAGCTCTCTCTTTCAGACAGAGGTACAGCCGCAAATTGAAACATGAAACACAACCACGCTTCTGCTGGAAGATGAATATTGCATCTGGGAAAAGACATTCGAAAAAAGCATCACACGCTGTCGTACGTCACATTTTAGAGATAAAAATAAGTTTTTCTTGTTTGTCTCTTTATCTTTTTTTTCTCACCAATCGTTATACATTTTAAAATGAATTATTTAAAAATATTGGTCATATCCGAGTTTTGGAAAACAATATTGAGTTGATCTTGGAATATTAATAATATTATTCCTCCATTACCCAGGGTACAACTGACTTAAGAAAACTGCCTTGAATCATGGGCATAATTGGTTTCCTCCAGTCTCACTTTGATGTAAATAACATTAGCAATTTTCCACTCGTTTTGCATTGATCCTTCTCTGCGGAATTGCGCCCCAGGAAGCAGCTGGAAATTGAACATCTTAAAACCGAAGATGTGAAGTTTGCATTTCATTGAAATAGTGGGACAACTTCACAAGCTGAAAGATGCCACGTTACTGGGATTGACGCTGTCCCTGCTGCCAGCAGCTTTCCGTCCACCGTGCACCAACGTGCATGTCAGTAACACTCAATGCAGAGTCAAACAGCTGCACTATAAACCTGCCTCGGGCACAACACTCCATCACTGTTTACCTTCAAATATGCTGTTTTCAAAAAGCTGCTGCTCTTTACCAATTCCACATTTGCTGAGTGATTGTTGTGTTTCCGTGTCACTCGGTGTGACCTTCAACACACTGATTTGAGAGTTGAATGTTTCTTGCCCGCAAAGTCCAGAAGTTTTTCTATACTGAGTGGTTTGTGAGACAAAGCAACTCTGATGGAGTTTTTGTTTCACTAAATGTGCTCACGGTGCTGGAAAACCCCATAAAGAACACAGCATTTGATGCAAATGGTAATGGCAGGATGTAGAGTGTGCAGCAATAACTATGCATTGGAATAATCTATGTTGAACACACCAATGCAGTGGTATGTGTTTCCTTACAGAATAAATCAATTTGGCTAACCAGTTATAATGGCAGCCTTTTTCGTCTTGCATACGGCGGACGGCTCTTAAATCACTAACAGGTGGTGTCACTGCAAACAAAGACAAGCTGGAATGTGACACAGAGCAGCATTGGAAAGCATATCTGATTTTTTTTTTTGATCAGAAGGTGATAAAGCACGTTTGTCTTTCAAAGACAGCTGTTTGAAGGTAATTAAAGCAACTTTTTACACATGGAGCTAAATAATCTATAGCTCCCACGAGTTCTCCTGTCTGCCTGTCGGCTGATCACATCACACTGCTAAATCCACAAGCCGGCTAAACCCTGCCATGGTGCATTACGGCATTATAAAAATACCCCAGGCACACAAAAGATTAGGTGGGGTGAATAAAGTTAAGGTGCCAGAGGTCTATTTTGATTACACGCCCGTTTTAGCATGTGAAATTTCACCCCGCAGCTTTGGTACGACTGTATGTACAGTGCTGTCGCAGTATACCTGCTCAGAGACGAATCCAGATTAGGGTTTTAATAACATTATCATCAGGGTCTCTGTGCTGCTCTATGCCAGATGCTCGTTACAGCCTGGAACTGCTGCAGCTTGTGGATGAACAATACCAGAAGCACAGAGGACACAGTCCCCTGAGTTCTCAAAAGTGCAACAAATCTGAAACCCAAAGGTTTGTAAAATCAACACGGTGGAGGAAGCAGAATTCTGAAAACAAGATCAGCAGGGTGTGTGACCCAGCTGTGTCGCAGAGACCAAGCACTTCTCTGCTTGATCTGAATCTACTAGAAACATTTTCCATGCAGCGCATTAGTGTACAGAACGTTTGTAATCAGATCAATAGGTTGGAATTATTCCACCGTACAGATGCTGTTATTATTACACCACATTACAGGGCTGAACTTGAGCGAGCGGACATGCCCAGGCAGCCTTCAGTGACAGAGTGATTTATGTCGTTTTCAGCTCAGTGAAGTAAAATGTAAATGTTAGACCGCTCCCGTGTGGCCGTCGTTTTCATCTGGAGAACACAGAAAAACAAACCCGAGAGGATTTGATTCAAATGCTATGGACCTATTTTCACATTGAGAAAGTGATGACTGAGGAAAAAGACCTCATCTTTTCCTTTTTCCAAGCAGCACAGCAGGTTTTTCCCTGAGACTTGATGTCGGAGGATGAAGAACAGAGTGCTGACATCACCGAATGATCACACAGCAAGCATCAACGCTACGTTACACAACGCAGTGAGAGACAAAAGTCTCAAGAACCTTTTCTGTCGCCAGGATTCCAAACATGATCAAGGTCACATTGATTTATACATCAGATTTTAAAATAAGTTGATCAACATGCTGCAAAACTGAGTCAACATTTACAGCCGTGCAACAAGGTAGAGGGAAGTAACAAATCTACAATAATAAAACTACATATTATATTATATTTGAATAAATTTAATTTGTGAAGGTCTCGTTCTTTTTATGACACAAAAGCTAAAAATAACACAAGATGTTGTTTAACCCTTTGATGCATGAATTATGAAATCTTTGACCATGATTTTTTTCCATTCATCTTTAGGTGTGAATGAAACAAATTTCAACAAATATTTTTGTAACATTTAATAATTTACTAATAATTTATTACATGTCCACCTCAGTGGGCAGCGTGCATTCTGAGCATGAAATGTGTTGGCTTGGCTTACTGAAGTCCAAATGGAGAGGCTCAAATGCAATAAAGTCTTCAACAGCTGTGCTTAATAGCAAAAACAAATACATAACTATTTTGAGTACCTGTCCACTGTAGTGACCGTTATGCATCAAAGGGTTAATTTTATTGTGCTGTCCTTCAAGAGCCGCAACTCTCACAAGATGACTAGAGTCAAAACTAAATTGTTCTAGGTTGTCTAACAACAATAAACAAAATGTTTATATATTTTTTTAAATAACTTCAGCAAAAATTATTCTCTGGGTATTTAAATTAGACTCTTAGTAATGTATTGAAACGGGTTTTCAGGGGCTTCCTTCTATATTGGGATGTTTGTCATGGACACACTGCCCGGCAAAAGAATAAGATACCATCAAAATAAAAGTAAATAACTCTATAATAATTTGCTGGACCGTCTTTAGCTTTGATCACGGCACACATTCGCTGTGTCATTGTTTCTATAAGCTTCTGCAATGTCAGCAGGTTTATGTCCATCCAGTGTTGCTTTAATGGATTGCTGTAAAGACTCTGACACTAGTCAGTGACTTGATGCAACTTGCTGGATTCCTTATGTAGGAAACTTTTTACTGGCTGGCTTATTGAACTGGCCTGTATTGGAATGTTTGCTATGTGAAGTGCCTTGAGAGGACTCTTGTTGTGATTTGGCGCTTTATAAATAAACTTGAATTGAACTTCATGTTTCACCAAGATCTTGCATTGATGATGGCAGAGTCTGACCGCTGCACAAAGCGTTCTCCAGCACACCCTGAAAACGTCTGGACTGTTGAAAATGATGTCTCATGCTCCCTGAACCACTCTTTCACTATCTGAGCCCGATGAATCCGTGTGTCGTCATCTTGGAATACGTCCGTGCCATCAGGGAAGATGGAATAACCTGGTCATTCAGTACATTTAGGTAGTCAGCTGACCTCATTCTTGGAGCTCATTCTGTTGCTGAACCTAGACCTGATCAACTACAGCAATCCCAGATCATTACGCTGCCCCCACAGGCTTGTACAGTAGGCACTAGGCATAATGGGTGCATCATTCATCTGCCTCTCTTCTTACCCTGATGCACTCTGGACCAGGGTCCATCTGGACTCATTGGACCAGTTTTTAATAATGTGTTGTTCTTAACCCAGTTCCAGTCGCTTCTGCAATCTCCTTAGATGTTTTCTCTGTTTGATGTCAATGATCCGACCCTTCTCAAACAGACTAACATCTTTTCCATGACCACCAGGTGTGTCTTTCCACATGGTTGTTTAAAGGTGTGGAACACTGGAAAAATGTTTTAACTCATTCACTGCCAGCCGTTTCCTGATCACTAACGTCCTTCGCTGCCAGCGTTTCTAACCATTTTTACTGTTTTTTAAGAGTCACAGAACGTTGCGCACTAGCATGATGTCGATGCCAAAACAACCAAAACAAAGAGGAGACTCACATCCTACATCAGGAAGAAGCCGCGTGTTTCGAGCGTTGTCCGTTCTTTCATAATCCGTTGTCGAATTGTGATCGGCAGACGCTTTTCCGCTTCGCGCCTCACTTTTTTTTACAGGAACGGCCCAAAACGATCTCCAAACACATGGATGTGTTACTTCCTGATCATGTGATCTGTGACGTATGCGGATGAAGATCAGCTTCAGGGCTGAGATGTTTTTTCTCTCAGCGCGGGGCCTCGTTCCGATGCTCAAACAGTAAAAAAATGCAAATGACGACTTTAGTCGTCATTGGCAGTGAATGAGTTAATGATCATTTCTAATTATAATCAGTCACTCTGAATTTTTCATTCAGGCTGAAAATGATAATCTCCTACATCTATCTCCAGGGCTGGACTGGGACAAAAATTCAGCCCGGGCATTTTGACTGGAGACCGGCCCATCACCTGTTTTTTTTTTGGAAAAGACATTAAGCCTTATGCTGTTTCTGACACACACCAACGTACACTTTCTTATTGGTAGTATTTATGTATCAATCTAATAAACGTAAACCTACACCATCCTTCCTATCCTGGTATTCTAAAAAGTAGGGTTGGGGGTAACTGATTATTTTTAAAATGATTATTCTGACGATTATTTTATCGAATAGTCGACTATTCTAATGACTATTTAGATGATTAATCTAGCGATTACTTTTCTATTGCACAATTAATAAAAACCAAAAAATTCTCAAATAAATTCCTCCAAAAAATTGATAAGTCGTTACTGTAAGAGAATAAACACTACAGGCCTTCCATTTTGTATAACACTGCTTTTATTGTGTTGCGGTTGTTTATGTTCTGGTGACGTGTAGAACTTGGGAGTGCAGGCTGCTGCCTGAGAGGTGGTTGGAGAAGGAGTGTCTCCATGCTGCTTTGATTTGTTCACTTATGTGCATGAGGCGAGTGGTGTTACGACCCTTCCTGGGGAGTCACGTGTTTCTCCTATTTTAACTGTAAATCCTAGCTGTTATATTTATAACAAGAAACAGATATTTGGACAGAATATTTTCACGTTTATTCGAATATGATTGTGGAACACACCCAGCATCATAATACATGAAGTAATATTTATGCCAATTTAAGCCTTTATGGGTGACCAGGACTCTGTGTTTATGAATGTGGAAGACACCCAGCATCCTGTGATGGCACTAATAACATCAAGAAATAATAAATAAGGTAATATTTAGGTCAATTTAACCCTTTACACGTGACCAGGACAGTGTAATCAATTTTTGGCAAGGGAAATGATCATTTGTTGCCATTTTTGAGGTGTTTATGAATGTGAAAGACACCCAGCATCCTGTGATGGCACCAATAACATCAAGAAATAATAAAGTAATATAGGTAAATGTAACCCTTTACAGGTGACCAGGACACTGTAATCAATTTTTGGCAAGGGAAATTATCTTCTTTTTTTTTTTTTTTTTTTTTTTGCCATTTTTGGGGTGTTTTTGATGACACAGTAGGCAGTATGAACAGTAACGTCAACAGATAATACATAAAACCCTTATTTGGTCAATTTTAGCCTCCATGAAAATCTTAGCGATTCAATCACTTTTTGGCAAGTAAAATGCCATTTTAGTTGTCTACAATTAAATCATCAATAAAGAATTTAAAGATATTTTGAGGCGTTTCTTATAGGTAAACGGGAGGGTGTAGTCTATTTGGCAAGTGACAATCTTGATTTTATGTGCTGAAGTGCTTTTATCTTGTTACTTTTAAATAGAGCAACGTAATGAATAGCAACCTACACAGTGTCATTGTAAAGCCAAAGCTTGATCATTTTAAATACTTTTTTTCAAGTAAAAATGTGCCCCAAACTAGTTAACTGTGGCTCCATGTCAAGTGGACTAAAGAAAGGAAGGGGAAAAAATTAAATCGCTGGAGAATTGTTTATTTCCATTTATACAACGTTTACATTCAATACAGGGTGCCATTTTACATTATTTATTTTTTTAGTATCAAGGCTGTAACATAAAGAAAGCCAGTTCTTACCACAAAGTTTGTGGCACAAACCATCTTTCAATCGCAAATATTGCAAAAAGGATTAATATATCCTCAGTGTGAACATTTAAGACAAATAGCAACACTTAAAACAACTTCCGAACTGGAAAAACTAATGTGGCAAGGAGTGCCCGGGCGGGATTCGATCCCCAGACTCCCAGGTGAAAGTCATACGCTCTAACCAGTCAGCCAAAGGGACATCTTCTTGGCCAAGTAGCCAGGGCGCATAATCTATCGGGACATTGTGGATGCTCACACTGTCACATCTTCCTCCCTCTTTCCACAAGCACGTCCTCGTGCTCCCGCGCAGGGTGCCACAAACACTGCCACACTAATATCCGCGATAAACATCTGTTTAAGTACCGGAAGAGGTTATCTTTGCTTTCTGAATGTCCATATTGCTAGATATGCTGAGTTTTAGGGCGAAATCCTGGGGAATTTTGTCTAGAAATGCAATTACCTAACCGTGCGCGATCCCGCGGTGGCTAATCATTTTTTGGCAGCGAGTCAATTTATGGCACAACACCGGCTCGGGTTTCTCCTCCTCCTCCCTCTTTTCTTCTCCAACCTGTCGCTGGGCTGAGGCTCCATCACTTCCTAAATTGATTTTACTTGAACCTTCACTACCAAACAACTGTGAGATTTTAACACATGTGCCAGCATCAGCCTGAAGGGCCAGTTTCTTTTTTAGTCGAATTTTCTCCGCTCCTCCTTTCCGTTTTTTGTTCTCCATTTTGTTAAGCTCGTCTGTCTGTTTACTGAGATTCACAAACAACTGGCGGGTGCATCAGACCTCTGGCTATTGGTCCAGCCCAGAGTGTATTATTACCAATTGGCCAATCCACCAACTTTTACGAGGCGTCGCGTGGGGCGGCGCGGGCAAGTTGTCCGCAACAACTAGAGGCCAGGAAAAAAAAAAAAAAAAAAAAAAACAGACACCGCCCGGCCCATAAAAGATGAAAGGGTCGGCCCAGCGGGCAGTTGCCCGCTATGCCCTATGGTCAGTCCAGCACTGTCTATCTCCTGTATTAGCCTCTGATGGAAACTAGAGGGTGAAACTCCAGGAGACTGACAGATCTACGTCACAATGCCACTAACATTCATGCACTCACCCGTTTTGACTCGTGACAGGGAAGGCTGTTGTTGGTTTAGCGTTCAGGAAACAACAGAGAACTTCTTGGATAGTAGAAGCTAATTGTGAGCATTAGCAACTCCACCACATAGCAAAACTCCTTCAGGCTTGTACTACTTGTGGGGTGAACACATCCACGGTGCAAAGTAAAAAGATTAAGTGATAGAGTGGCATTGCTGTTAGCCAATCAGAAGTGAGATGGCCAAATATCAGGAAAAATGACTCCAAGTCGTTCTGTCCAAAGCTTTCCTCTGATCTGGCAACCTTCTAGATCCTAAAACAGGCGCATCAGGGCTTTTGAACCCAGTGTATGACACTAGGTATTCAGTCCTAGCAGAGACCGCTGCAAATAGATTTAGTAAACAAGGGAACTACACCTTTAAGAAATGAGTTGTGGTTAAAAAACTTGTTGCCAGCTGAAGGATAGTCACGCATGCAGTAATTATTTAATAGGAGGCTCGTACCTAATTGCTTAGTTAAATCCAGGTGGCGACTTCCTTTTTGGCCGGGCAGTGTAGTTGCTGCCCACCATTCTAGAAGTTCCAAAGACCAGATACAAAAGTCGAGGTGATTACTCCTTCCAGACTGGTGCACCCCGACTCTGGAATGATCTTCCTTTATCCTCATGCAGCATTGACAGTCTGGACACATAAAAAAAAAACAGCTAAAGACCCTTTTTTAACTAAACCTTTTATTTTCTTACTTTTAACTCAAAGTTTTAATATTTCATCCGTTTATGAAAATGTATAATTCTATTACTTGATTTTTTCTGATGTTAATCCATTTTTGTTTTGGGAGCATTTTGATTTTATAATGTTAATCTATTTATGATTTTATGACTTTGTTTTATTTTGTTTCGTTCTATGTAAAGCACTTTGTGATACTATGTCTGTGATATGTGATATATAAATACATTTTACTTACTTACAATTTTAGACATCATGAAGTTAGTTCTCAAATTGTGGATATGAAGCTGTTGGTGGACCAGTAGCCACGCCCCACTGGGCTGACTGTTTACTGGCCTCTAGCAGACTTTATGCTGCATGCATCTACATAAATAAAATTTTCTTTTTAACATTTAATAAACAGAAATCTTTTAACATCCAATATATTTTTCACCAGTAACTGTTACTGTATGTAATTGCAGATAAAGGATGATCTCTAAAGGTGTGTCATGTCACAGTGCAAACCAAAAACAAAAGCAATGTCTTATGGCTGAAATGACAACCGGTGAGAAAGGGAAATAATTTTAGCCACTTGTGTCATTTCTTATATTAATTATGTGTTTTAAATGATTATTCTGAAGTTTCCTTTTCTTAGATGCTGAGCCTCTGCCTCTGTCTGCACGGCCTTTACATCCTCTGATCTGCTAAATAGGGCAGTACCATCCCGTTTAAAGTAGTAAAAGTCTGTGGTGAAATATTCACATCTTAGCGCAGACAGGAAATCAGAAAGGAGATGCCAAAATAGCAGTTTTTCATTTTTTATTCCAAAAGGCGAGCATTTTGACCAACCTGTAAATATACATAGAAAGATCTAAACCTTGATTTGATTGTTCACTTAGCATTTTACAGGAACCAAGGGACAATCTCAGGAAATAACTTAAATTCATAATGAATCCTAGATAAATTTATTGTGCTTTAATCGTGAAAATGATGATGAAAAACTGTGATCATCAATTTTTTTGGACTTGTTATCATTTGTTTGCTTCAACCTGCAGCAGCTCGTGTAACATTGCAAATAATAGAACAGACTAGAATAGAATAGAATAACCCTTTTAAGTCTGTCAACAGTGAAATGTGTCATTGCTGTTATTGGCTCCATTTGTGAGATTTGCCATAAGCTGATTTTCATGTAACATCAATAAAGAACATCCAGCAGAACCCAGCTTTAACAGCATCAGTGCTGATAAGATTAAAAGCCGATGAATTGATTTGATTGCTGATGTTAAGGGTGAATATCTTTCAGGTAAGTTACTATTTTTGGTATGCAGTCCATGTCCTGTGCTGTTTAACACCTGAGTGCTGAAGCTGCTCGCGGTTGACAAAGCAAGTCACCCTTTTCATTAGAGGAACCACTCCAGCTAATCACAAAGTGCTCTCATGGAGTGATTTTGTCAGAAACAGAGGAGTCCTTGTGACGTCGAGGCATTGTGTTTAAAAATGGACAGCTGCAGATGTATGATAGAGGTGGTTTTTGTCATTAGGAGCGTGGAGCCAAACCTTATCCTGGCACTGAAAGTGGTGGCTCCATAAAACTGGTTCAGAGCCAACAGGCAATCGTGTCCTTTAAGTCCATTAAACATGAACCCCTGAGCGGGGCCTGTGGTCGTCTTTTTCTGACAGTCTTAGATTAAATAGACTGAGCACCTTCCGTGCATTTGTTTCTTGGCTAAAGGCAGTTGGATGAAATTATCTGCTGATGACGCAACAGCCTCCACCGGTCTGTACAACCTCCCAAACCCCCATCAGAATTCAGCTCACTCAGTAGTTTACTACCAAGGTCTTATCTGTGCTCCCAAAAGGAAAGCTTTGTGGTCGAGCTTGGGATTTACAACAGTCAAGAGATCACAGACAGCTACACCAGAAACAGACTTTTCATCAGGATTTCTTGTTTACCTCAATCAGAAGCAGAAAATACACAATAAACATGCTTGTTCGTGTTAGCCTTGGGACTGCCATCATCTGCAAAGTCATTAAAACTCCAACAATTTATTCCCATGAATGAATTTAAAACAGTTAAACTGAAGAGTGCAAATGCTCTTCTTAAACCCACTTTAAATGACTTGATCAAGTTTGAATCTTTTGCTCTGTTTGGTATGTTTATGCATCCTTTACACCTCTTGTGCCTCTTGGCCAGGTCTGCCCCTGAAAAACATTTTAGCTCAAGAGACTGCCTGGTAAAAGGTTAAGTAAATAAATAAACAAATGCAGTCGCCGGTCACACTTGAATGCCATGCATTTAAACATGGTGACGACGATTTGCTGAAGTTCGAACTGAGGACCAGAATGTAAAAAAAAAGAAGATTTAGGAAACTTTGAAAAAGACATAAAAATTTACGCCGGAAAAGCTGATCTGATCTAATTACAATTATAGGAATTATAAAAATTAGAAAACATCCAGAGAGCAGCAGTTTTGTTAATAAAAATGCACGTTAATGGCACAAGTCTGAGGAGAACGGACCGACTGGATCCAGCTGACAGAAAGGTGACAGTAGCTCAGATGACCACAGGTTACAACCAGGATCTATAGCAGCGGTTCCCATAGTTGGGGTCAGGACTCCACTGTGGGTCACCAAGAACTACACAAGGGGTCTTGAGGTGATTTCCAGAACTATTGCTGAAGCTACAATTCTTGCACGTTTGTCGTGATTTCTGAAGCTAAAGTTTCCTTTAAAGTGACAATGTGTAGTTTTTACCATAAACCTTTGGAAATATCTATTGAAAAGTTGTCGAAAATTAATTAAAAGACGGACAGATGTTGAAAAACGTTGTCTGTTTCATAACATATAACCATAAAAATCTGTTGTAAAATACATGGAGCGGGTCTAAGTCTCTGGGCGCCATGTTTCCTGCTACGGAAGACTGTGAGGACAAAATGCATTTACTGATTTATAACAAACTATTACAAAACTTTCACCATTAACAAACATTGCTACTTTACACATTCACCTATTTGCCCTTTGCCAGTGATGAAAGGGAATCTGATATTCTAGTTATTTTCCTGGAGGTTGCACTCCCAGAGATTTTTTACCCTAATGGCCATCCGTTGGTAAGGTCTCATTTGAACAGAAAAAGAATGCTTGCTTGCTTAGGTATGTACTGCTTAGGTATGTACTGCTTAGGTATGTACTGCTTAGGTATGTACTGCTTAGGTATGTACTGCTTAGGTATGTACTGCTTAGGTATGTACTGCTTAGGTATGTACTGCCCCCATCACCATGGAAAATACACACTGTCACTTTAAGCCCTAAATAATTTAGCTTGTATTGTTTGTAATGTTAAATCAGAGATTTTGAATCAGTGTGTGAATGTGAGAGTGCATGAAAGCGCCTTTGAGTGTCCTAAAAAGTGCTATACAAGTTTGATGTATTATTATTATTATTATTATTATAAGGGCAACATGCCGATTATCACTTGTAAGTCGCTTTGGACACAAGCGTCTGCTAAAT
>NC_091745.1:795000-797500 GCF_043380555.1 Nothobranchius furzeri | reverse complement strand
TACAACTCTTCTGACATTTAAAAGAAATCATTTTAACATTTGGAAAAATGATTTCTTTTAAATGTGAACAATTTTCAAAGCAAGATTTTTTTTTAATTTTAATGTTGACACTTGGTTTATGTGAGTGTGTGTGTGTGTCTCTTGTGTGTGTTGTAATTTAGAAAATCTTTACCCTTAATCCTCCATTTATTTCATTTGTGTTCATCTTTGCTTTTAGGGTAAAGACCTTCTGACTCAGAAGATCCCAGTTTGGCAGCAAGCCTGCGCAGACCCTAACAAGCTGCCAGAGAGAGCCATGATCCTGGCCCCACAAATGGGCTCCACTGCACTTGGGGGCACAAGTCCTCTGCACACTTCCAAATCCAACCTGGTCATCTCTGACCCTATTCCTGGGGCTCAGCCTCTTCCCGTTCCCCCAGAACTGGCTGTTTTCATGGGTAGTGGACTTGGACATCCATCAGTGAGGAAATCACCATTACCTTTGTGTCTTTTTTTTTTTTTTTTTTTTGTTTTAACAAACAAGGAGCTGTATACATTTAAATGTATCTTACTGAATTTGTACATCCCTATTTATTCCAGAGATTGATGGGCCCGGATGGGATGGCTATGGTCAATGGGACAACAGGGGTCCACGGAGAGGAGTTCTGGTCAGATGGAGGTACGATGTCCCAAGTCAGGCCTTCATCTCCTCAGACTCAGCCACAGGGCCCGTCTCAGGTGCCGCCCCAGAGACAGGTCAGCGATGTCTACTCCAACACCCTCCCAGTTCGCAGGCCTGCCCCCGCCAAGAACAAAAACCCAGTGGGTAAGAGATTCAAGCAGTCCTTTGATTTCATCATTCAGCGCTACATTCACAGGGTGAAAGGACAACGTTTACTGGTGCAATGACTTACAATTAACTTGTAGCATGTTGTTAGGCAATGCAAGCAAGCTGTAAAGTTTAAAGTACTTCTTGGAGGCTTAAAGGTGCAGTATGTAATAATATAGTGATAATTTTACAGAGAGAAAATCCCAACACAGTCTAATGTTTCAGTCATTTTGGAAGGAAGGTTATACTGAAACATATTTCATATCCAGCTGGCTGTGGGGACTGTTAGTTTTTCTCTTCAAAACAAAGGCAGGAGGGACGTAACGACTGTTTACCGTCAGTGAGTGTGGGGGTGCCGTGTCTCCTGTCAGCTAATGCGGCAGCACCCACAACTGTAATTTGATGACGGCCAGCAAAAGTTCCAGAGCTGTTTAAAGTGGTTGCAGTAACCAAATTTTACCCCAGGATGTCTTTATGACTTAATTTCTACATAATGCACCTTTAAATAGATTCCTTAAATTAACAATGCTAAATGCTTTTGTATTCCTTAGTGCTAATCATTTAATTATCACACAATGCTCACAGGAGAGACCCGGACCCTCCCCAGATCCAGCTCCATGGCAGCCGGGCTGGAGAAGAACGGGCGCTCCCGTGTCCAGGCCATCTTCTCCCATGCTGCCGGTGGCAACAGCACCCTGCTCAGCTTCTCTGAGGGAGATGTCATCACCCTACTAGTGCCTGAAGCCCGCGATGGCTGGCACTATGGAGAGAATGAGAAAAATAAGATGCAAGGATGAATTTATTCTGTACTTTCTGAGCTCACATTGTGCAATATTTGCACAGCATTCATCAAAATTTGCTCTCCCACCAGGCGTGGTTGGTTCCCATTCTCCTACACACGTGTGCTGCCTGAAAGTGACAGCGACAAGCTCAGAGTGAAGTATGTTACATTTTATGAACATTGTGCCACTAAATGAACCCAATACTGAACCTGGTGGTTTCCTTTGTTGCAGTTCCAGTCTTCATCATGGAAAAAGCAGCAGCACAGGGAACTTACTGGAGAGTGATGCATCACTGCCCACACCTGACTATGGCCTGACTGCTCGACTGCTGGCGCAAAGCCTGGCACAGACCCGCCCACGGCCCTACAGCATGGCAGGCTTTGCTCCACAGGTAGTACAGCATGCAGTCCATCATTCTACACTTGTTACTCTTGCTTTGTTAATTTGCAGCTCCTGTCTAATTTAGGTCTTTGTTGCATAAGTGATCATGAGTAATCCTTCATAACCTGGAGATGAGACTGTCCAGCTGGTGCCGCCACCTAGTGATTTTATTTGGGTATAGCAGCACTTCAGTAGATTTAGGGTTATATAATCAAGAACTGTTACTGTTTTTTACAGCCTGCCATTGAGGATTATGACAGCCGCTTTGCGACAAGGTATGTACTTTATCTTTCCACCGATGTATTGACAGACGTATGATTGTAACTAGCTTGTTAAAGTCTGTTTCAGCTTAGATTGTAAAAAGTCTAAACCAGCTGATAAATTCAATTCAATTCAGTTATATGGTGCCAATTCACAGTAAGTCATTGAAAGACATACTACAAAGCAAACATTCCAATTCTACATACGTCTTAAACAGTACATTGAGTTCTGTTCATTATTCAAATTAGTTAAGTCTAGTCTCTAAAGA